>NC_134685.1:1541666-1850000 GCF_024713945.1 Dermatophagoides farinae | reverse complement strand
GGTTAATGTTAATGGTTGATGATGATGATCAGTGATCATCAATGATCATCATCATCAATGATCATCAATAAGATTGCCATTTGGTAATATGTATTTGCAGACAAATTTTTTTTTGTTTTGTTTTGTTTCTTTCAATTATTGATGGTGATCAATGATGATGATGATGATGATGATAGTGGAATATAGGATTGGATGAAGAAAGAAAACCAGAAAAAAAATTGATGCAAATGTTTTTTTCCATACACTTCTTCAAGAGCATCAAGTCATTGAAATCATTGAGAATATAAGTGATACAAATTTTTTTTTATTCGTGAAAAAAAAAGTTTTATCAGTTCAGTGACATGTATGTGTCCGTTTTAATTTTCGTTGTTGTTGTTGTTGTTGTTGTTGTTGTTGATTTGATTTGCTAGATTTTTGCCATTTTGAAAATGAGCGATGAAAAAAAGGAGTGAAAAGAAAAAAATTTTCGAAAATTTTTTTGTTATTTTACTCAAAACTTTTTTTCTCAGTTTTTTTCCCCATTTTAAAGATAAAATTTTTATCGTTCATTCATTCATTCCACCTTAAATTAATTAATTTCATTGAAAATCTTTTGGCGAAAAAAAAATTTTTTTTTTCTTTTCATTTCGATGCTTAAAAGTTGCAGAAAAAAAACAAGAAACAATTTAGCTTGCACAATTCCCCTCCCTGTGTGTGTGCTGATTACATTCGTTTCTGCAAAAAAAAAAATTTTTTTTTTTTGAATTTTGCAACAAAAAAAAATTTTTGCTACAATTATCATGACGAACACAACTGAACAAACTTGTTATCAGGTTGTCAAGGTGTGTGTGTGTGTACGTCTGTGATTGAAATTGATTAATCAATCAATCAATCAATCAATCATTGTGCGATTAATTAAAGAGAGTCGAAAAAATTCTTGAAAATTTACTGAATTTTTTTTGTTTTGTTTTTTTTCACGCTCCCAAAATAATTAATGATTCAAAATGAAACATCAGTGACCTTTGAGAATTTTTTTTTCTTCTTCTTCTTCTCACTTTAGAATCAATCCATTTTTCACCCTCACACACCCACACACACACACACACACAAACACACCCCTTGGAATTACCACCAAATGAGATGAATGTGTATGTAATAGAAAAATACCGCTACATCAATACCACCACAGTTTTTTTCAATTGAAAAGATGTAGCATTCTTTGTGTGTGTGTATGTGTGTGTGATTTATCTACAACCATCATGTTCAATTTATTATTCGTAAATCGACGCCTCAACTTTGGGTTTATAGTAGAATTTATTAAAACAGAAAAAAACCCACAACCAAAAAAAAAAACCGTTGAATCTCTCTCTCTTAGTGTTTCTGTTTAGTGTAAGTGTGAAAAAAAAAAGAAAAAATCACAACATCAATCAACCCATCTATCTATGTGTGTGTGTGTGTGTGTGTGTGTTTTAACCAAAAAAAAAAAAAAAACCAACACCACACTTTATTTCGATTTTCATTTAGATACTGTAGCGATATATTTCTTTTTGTTTCTGTTTTTTAGTTTGCAATTATAAATTGATCATTTGTCATTTTGGAAAAGAAAAAAAAATGATTTGAGAATTGAGAAAAACAAATTGATGATGATGATGACGACGGTGGTCATTATTATATTACTGACCAAATATTCTATAGAATTCAAATAACGTTGAAATCAAATGACGAAATTTATAAAAATTGGATTTAACCCAAAAAAAATGAAGATTTGAGGATAAAATTCAAATGTTCAACAACAACAAAAATCCATATAGAGTAATTTATTTCCAATGACGAATGTCTATGTTATTTTTCATTTTTTTTTTTATCTTTTCTGATCTCTATCTATTTGATTTTTTGTTGTTGTTGTTGTTGTCTAGGTTTTTTTTTCTTTTGTGTTGTCCTGTTAACCATCATCAATAGTCTGACGGTTAAGATGATTGTGATGATGATGATAATCCAGATTAATCGTAAAAAATCAGTATGCAATGTATGTATGTATGATCTAGTGGAAGAATTTCTTGTCTGATTTTTTTTCTTCTTCTGTTGCTGCATTTCTAAATGCTAGAATTTTTCAGTTGTTTTTTTTTTGGCGATCAAATCTTACCTTGATTGAAGATGAAAAAAAAAAATTTTTCATTCATTCAAAAATGAGATTTTTTTTTGTTGTTGTATACAGACACCGCCTGTGGTTTGCATATATGTGTGTATGTGTCTGATTAGCATTATCTCAACATCCACATCGCCATCATCATCATCATGGTCAATTTGGTATCTTGATTCAGAAAAACAATACAAAAAAAGAGATTTATTTTGTCCAGTGTGAAAACTGATTCTAATTTTGTTGAATGTATGATCAAACTAATAAAAATGAAAATAAATATATATATATGGCCCATTCATTAATTATATTGGTTATTATTGTTTTCGTGTGTCTGCAATTCGTTATGTGTGTGTGTTTGTGTGCTGTGTGCTGAAATATGAGAATTTATAGCACAGAATTACAAAAGATACAAATATAACAAGAATATAGATGGCCAGACAAATAATAAACAAAAACAAAAAAACAAAAATAACAGATACATCGATGTATATGATGATGATGATGATGATGATAATTAATTATATCAAAATCACAAACAAACATGAATAAATGTACCAAGTCTGTGTATATGTATTTGGTCATCTTAAATGATTAAATGACTGGAAACCAGTCTGACCAATGTTTATTATGGTCATCATCATCATCATCATCATACAAATTATTATTATTATTCTACATACAAGAAAAAAAACGATACATTTAGCTGGTTTTGCTACTTTTTTTTTTATTTCTCTTCCTCTCTCTATTTTTCTGGTGCCAAAAGATTCTATCGACAGTTAATAACCAGAAGAAGAAGAAGAAACAAAAACGCATTAGCTACATTTTCAATAATCACGAAACGAAACGAAAACGAAAAAAAAATAAAAATAAAAATAAAAATAAAAATAACCAGACTATTCATTCATCATTTCCAACATTAGCTAGACAGAAATCTATACCTATCTTTATATAATAATAATGATGCTCATCATCATCATCAGCATTTTTTTTTGGTTATGCAACCACTACCATCATCATCAGCATACTTTTTTTTTTGATAAAATGAAAAAAAAGAGTTAACACACAATGCAATGCAATGCAATGTGCCAACATTAAATCTCTTATTATACACAATCAACACACCAGCAGCCATTATTAAAATTCATATACAAAGATTATTTCTATAGTAGAAAAAAAACAAAAAAGAGTATGGCGTCTGGAAGAAAACAAAATAATCATTTCTGCTGTTGTTGTTTTCGTTGTTGTTGTTGTTGTTGAACACTGAGCGTTAGAGAGAAGGAGAGAGGGAGAGAGAGAGAGACAAAGAAAAAAAAACAGGCGCCAAATATTATATAAACGCCATAACTTTTGCTACATTGTGTCAGTTTTTTCTTCTTTATTCGCTCTCACTACGTTTCTCTTTTCATTTTATTCGTGGCCATTATTATCATTATGAATTTCTCGTTTTTTTTCCATTCATCGATGCAAGTTATTGTTGTTGTTGTTGTTGTTGTTGTTCTGTAATAAATATCACAAAACATACATTTTGCTTGAAGCTAATATATGAATATGAATTCTGTTGCTGTCGTTGTTGTTGTTGTTGTTTTTTTTTTGGCTTTGCAAGCTCTACAAGTAAACCTGGCAGCGTTAAAAAAAAAACTTTTTAATTGAAACCAGAATAAACACACACACACACACACACACAATGAAATCATACATATATACGATACAATTTGATGATGATGATGTTGCAAAAAAAAATTTACAAAATGAAAATAACAAAAAAAACCTTGAATCTTTTCAAATACGAATGTTTTTTTCCCCTGGATAAAACTTGTATTGATGGATGGATGGATTTGTCAGCCAAAATAAAAAAAAAACAAACTGTCAGACATTCATCATCATCATCATCATCATCATCATCATCATCATCATCATCATCATCATCAATGATCAACGAAAGTTTTTTGCCCTTTTTTTCTTGCCTTTTTTCCATTCGTTGTTGTTGTTTTTTTTTTTTTTTTTTTTTTTTTTTTTGATATTGATGACGATCATGATGGTTATGAATTTTATTCAGAATTCTATGATGAAAAAAAAATACACACGACGACGACGACGACGACAATAACAAAAATGAAAATTCAATGTCAATAACCATACTGCAAACCGATACTATCAAATGTGGATGGTTTTGTGAGAATGAAGAAAAAAAAATTTTTTTTCAGGGTCATCAGTGTTTTTTTTCTATATTTTATTTTGTATGCCATAAACCAAAGATTGATACAAGAAAGATACCTTGAAAGATAAAATATGAATTTATCTTCTCTCTCACTCGGTGTGTGTGTGTGTCTGAATTTTTTTTTGTTCAAAAAAAAACCTAAGAATCTTGATAAAAAAATTGATAGAAATCATACATTTCAAACATCTGGCCATCATCATCATCATGAGAGAAAAAAAGCGTTGAATATTCATGAATATTCAAATGAAGAAAAATTCGACCATCATCATCTAATGACAGGCAATCAAACTACCACTACCAACCCCCCACCCCACACACACAATCTTTCACCAAGAAAATTGTAGCAAAAAAAAATTATACATCAATGGAACACACAATCATCATCATTTGACAAATCAATAAATCCACAGAGGCAAACAGATTCCAAAATAAGTGTTCTATTGTTGTGTTTTTGATTTTCGATTTTTATTTTTATTTTTATTTTTTCCATTGTCTGAGTGTTGATGATTGGTTCACTACACACACACACACACACATGATGATGATGATGAACAAATGATTCTGAACAAATGACCGAAAGAATGAAAATTATCACTATTTTATCGTTGCTGTTGACTAGATAAATGGTTATTGTTGTTGTTGTCGTCGTTGTTGTTGTCGTTTTTGTTGTTGTTGTTGTTGTTGTTATTGTCACAATAACAAAGTTGAACAAATTTCGATCAATTTTCTTAAATGGAACTAATTTCCATCTGGATTGTTTTGTTGTTGTTGTTGTTTTTTTTTCTCTTCTTTTTTCTTGGATTCTTGGAAATTTTCGATTTTTTCCCTTGTGTGTGCGTTTGTGTTGTTCATTTCAGTCTGTTCAATTCTAAACATCTGGATGTATCCAGTAACACAATTTTGGATTATATAAAAGTTCTTCATTGTATGACATTAAATAATTGAAAAAAAACGACGACGAAGAAGAAGAAGAATCTACCATGAAACATTCATTGAAATGTGTGATTGTTTTTTTTGTTGCTTGGTTTTTTTTTAAAAAAAATAGAAAATGTTAATGTTGATTTTGTCCATACTTGTCTAGACAAATTTCAATTCGATTCAATTGATTGATTGATTGATTGATTCAATCTCGAACAATCTATAGATTGATCTAGACTCTATAGAATGATAACAATTGATGAATGTTTTGATTATTTCGTTTGTTCATAATAAACAACAATTCGAGACAACAACAACAACAACAAAAAACCAGACAACAAAATTTTTTGGATTTTTTAATTCAAACAAAGGATTCAAATGAATGAATGATGAATTCAACTTGTTGTTGTTGTTGTTGTTGTCGCTTATTATTGATTCGAAAAAAAAATCATGATGGTAATGAATTAAAATGATGGTAGTAGTAGCAGCAGCAGCAACAACAACAACAACAACAACCAAAAGACAAAGATAGAAGCATTGCAAACAAAACATCATCATCAGCCACCATCGTAAACAAAAACGAAAACACAAAAAAAACGGCAACAAATTCAATTCAAAAAAATGGCAAAAAAGTAGCAAAATTGTATTCACATTCATTGTGTATATATATATATATATGCTGCTTGCTGCTACTACTTTTTGCTGCGGTGGCTGTTATTTGGTCAATGATGATCAAAAAAGTAAATAAAAAAAAAAAAAAACAAACACAACACATGATGTGACTGAAGTCCCATTTTTTTTTTAAATTTTGAATTTTTTTTTTTTTTTTTGGTTTTGTTTCATCGAATCGAAAATTATTATGTCACACATTGTTATGACATTTAGATAAATTTTTTTGTTGTTGTCTTTTTTTTTGCATCCAAATCTTCATTTTGGCTTAATTTTTTTTGTTGTTGTTGTTCCAGACAACATTCAAACAAATGGAACCAAACAGAATTTGATAAGAATTCAGTTCGATGTTTGCACAATTCTTTTCCCTCTCTCTCTCTTTCTCTGTGTGTATGTCTTGTTTGATGACAAACAAATTATTTGCAAAGCAAAAAAAACTTTGATCAATCTGATTGATGATTATGGTAAACACACACACACACACTTGAACAACATCTTGATGATGATAATAATCAAAAAAAAAAAAAAAAAAAAAAAATAGCCAAAAACTATTACTACCATCAATATCACAATAGCCGCATCTTTTTTCTTATTTCTTATCCAATCTAATCCAATACAAATGCAAAGAAAAAGCTTTTGGGCAAAATCTACATCTAAAACTGTATGTATTTATCATTATAAAAACAGAGTGAAAATAGTCTTCTTCTTCTTCTTTTCCTTCTGTTTTCTTTTATTTTATTATTATGAAAAAAAAGTTTCATCATTTGAATGCATATGAATGAATAACTAGTAATAATTGAATTCCTTGAGGCCACACACACACAAATAGACTCCATAGATGCAATTTAATATTCACACACACACACACACATATTTACAGTTTCCAAAACATTCATCATCATCATCATCAAGATGTTTAAGTTGCCAAAAAAAGTTTTTTATCTTGGTTTTTGTTTTTGTTTTTGGTTTTGTTTTTTTCATTTCGTTTCCTTCCTCATACCACCGTTACCACCACCACCACCACCGCCAAAAGTCTGATGTTTAAAATTTTTAACTTCTTTTTCCATCTGATTCAAGAAAATTCAATTCAAAATCAAATTTTTTAATGATGATGATGATGATGGTGAATGGAAAAAATTTATCATTTAAAATTCCAGTTGATTAATCATCATCATCATTATCGATTGATTGAAAAAATTCAATTATTCAATTATTTCCAATCAATCAATCAATTAATCTTGTTTATAGCGATTAAAATGGTGATAAATGATAAAAATGTTGTTCAGAAGAAGAAGAAGAAGAATGAAGATTCAGATTGGTTTAAATCAAAAGAATCAATCATTGTTGATCAGAAAACAAAAACGAAAAATAATCAGACAGACAGACAGAGTGAGAGAAACAAAATTTCCATTTGTTGGATTCTATTATTTTACAGACAATGTTGTATATTAATAGTAACAAATTGCTACATTATTTTGATGATGATGATGATTATAATGATGGTGGTACTACCATTTGATAACGAAAAAAAAATCGTTACATCGTCTCCATCATCATCAATGTTTGGTGGTGAAACAAAAAAACAAAAAAAAATATTCATTTTGTCAGCCAGCCAGCCTGCCAGCTGATTAGTGATATGAAAAAAAAATGATTGAAAAGTCTAGAGATGATGTGTATTTGAAAAGAGGTGGAAAAAAAATTCACAGAATCTATGAAATCGATTAGTTTCAGATTCAGAGACAAATTTTTGTTTTCTTTTTTTTTTTTTGCTTTAATTCAAAGCTAATCATCATCATCATCATGATTATGATGATGATAATCATGTATCTATGCCCAAAAGCATCGAATCGATATATCCACCAATTAATGTCGTTAATGTCGCATCGTTTTGATTGTGGTCGTCGTTGTCGTCGTCGTCGGTGTTTACTATGACCAAAAAAAAATCACGATTTTTAACCCACTCATTTTGATAATGTCCAACCATATAACCAAACCAGATGTTTTGAATTTATTTTTCGCTACTTTTTTCTTTTGCTATTTTCAAAACACACACATACACACATAAAGATCATTCTTAATCATAAAATTGCAAGTATTGAATCTCTGAATTTCTTTTTCTAAGATTTTTATTATTATTATTAGTGTTTAAAGTTGAAATCAGTCTGTTGAAAATAAAAAAATGATGATTATGACGATGATGATGATGATGGAATTTGAATTGACTTTGTAATAATGATGGAAATAGAGAGAGAAAAAGAACATAAATATGGTTATAAGTTGAAATGAAATGAAATGAAACGAAACGAAATGATATGATATGATTTTTTTTTTGTTTTGTTTGTTACCATGTTGGTTTGAAATTGAAATAAATAAATAGCAGCAAGCAAGTAAGCAAAAAGAAAAAAACACATAAATATAAATTGCCTTCAAGGATTTCGTATTCGTCGTTTGCTACACATAAAATTTTTGTGTGTGTATATTCAAAATAGCGATGAGAATGTCTTTCTGTTGGAATAAGAATTTTGCTACATACACAACGATGATGATGCTACATATGTGTGTGTGTGTGGATAAATTATGATGTCTAGGCAAGTCTTTATTTATAGATATATATATATATAGATAGCTGGTTTGTTCATCAATTTTTTTTTTTTTTTTGCTAAAATTCAAATAAATTCATTGAAAAAACCATATCATTCGCTATCTTTGTGTGTGTGTGTGTTGCTTTTATTTAATCATACGATATTTTTTTTTTATCGTCATCGTCATCATCGACGTCGTCGTCGTCGTCGTCGTCGTCATGGTGTATGAAACCCACCATCATCATCACCACCACCACCACCGACACATGTGTATCCATATGATGATGATGATAATATTTGGCTAGTGTAGCAAAGATTTGATCGGTCGATTGGTTAGTTGGTTGGTTGATTCTGGTTTCTTGTTTTCGTTTCGTCATCGTTGTTGTTGTTGCTGTTGTTTTACGATGGAAGGCTAATGATCGCTTTATGAGATCTTCTACTATTGGTTTTTCTTCATTTTCTCTCTTTGTAATGAATATTTTTTTTTGGTTTTTCATTTCGGTATTTTTTGTGTATGCATGTGTGTTAATTGGTAGAAATTCTTTCCACCATATGATAATGATGGTTATGGCATTAATTCATACCACGAAAATTTATCGTTATCTATATCGCAATTAGTAAAATATCAACAAATACAATCAACAGTCATGACCACCACTGGTTGTGGTCAATAAATGATGGTGGTGGTGGCGGTGGTGGTGCTAAATTTGGATGATGGAAAATTTTTTTTGGTATTTTGATTTACCACAACCAAAAAAAAATCGATTGAATGATTGATTTCATATCGATTTTTTTCTGTTGTTCTCTTTTCATTGATTCATAATTTTTTTCAATATTCAATATAGATTGATTGTGATTGATAAAATTATATTTTCAGTCAATAATTAATGATTTTTCGTGTGTTGTTGTTGTTTAGGGCAGCCGAGAATTTTTTTTTTTGTTTTTCTACCTTTATTCTACCTGGTTTTTTTTTCTCCCATGCCATTGTATCCAACACACACACACACACACAGACAACAATGAACAAAGTTTTTTTCCATTAATTTCATCGTATCAATAAATCTTTTTGTTGTTGTTGTTGTTTTTTTTTTGTTTTTCGCATCATGATTTTAATTAGCTACTGTATCGATTTTTTATTGATTAAATTTTTTGTTGTTGTTGTTGTTATTTTTCCATTGAATTAAAATTACAAAATTTGCATCATCATCATCTACATTCATCAGTGGAGTTTTTTTATATGGAAAACATATTGCATGCTAGCAAAAAAGCAACAAAAAAAAACAATCCCGAATCGTGTTTTTTTTGCGATTTGTGTAAAAAAATTATCAATTCAGAATGAGAATAAACAAAACAAAAACAAACAAAAAAAATTCCAAATGGCACGAATATTCTTAAATCACATCATCATCATTATCATTGTTGTGAATGTTTCATTTCATTTTTTTTTTTTTTTTTTTTGGATTGGTAAACCACCAAACCGATTATTTGCGTGAATTTGTTTCTATTTTCATCATTATCCAGTATGTGCTATGTGTACATTTATCCAAACAACAAATGTATCGCTTCTCATTGTTGTTGTTGTTGTTGTTATGGGTATCCTAGAATCCAATTTTGATATGATGCACGCAATGTGAATCAGTTTGATTTTTTTTTGGGGGCCATTTGAATAATAATAGTGTGGATTATGATCAAAATTTTTTGTTTTGTTTTGTTTTTCAGTAATTTTAAATTTTGAATTTGTTTAGAATCCTTAAATGGATCTTTATAAACAAACTTTAAACAGATAATGACAACATGACATGAATCTTTGTTAAATTGGTAATAATTTCATGATTGACAATCAGGAAAAAAAAACAAAATTTTCTGATTGCAAACCAAAACAATATACTAGACACCAGATATATGTCGGTCATCATCATAGAATCTACATTTTCGTGATTCACATTGAATTTTTTTTTGTTTTTGGTTTTGTTTTCCTATGTAGACATAACAAAAAAAAGAAATTCACAGACACACTACATTACAACAACAAATGTTTCAAACTAACTAACCAACATGAATCAAATGAGATTTATTTTTGCAGACAAAAGAAAAAGTCAATTCAAAATGAGAGAAAAAAAAACCACACACACACACAACCGGAGAGAGAGAGAGGTAGACACAATTGATTTGCGTGTGTGTGTGTGTGTGTGTGTGTGTGCATATTATATAATATAATATACCTGAGCCAATTATATACCTGTGTGTGTGTGTGTGTGTTTGTGTGTGCGTGTGTCATTCAAATTCCATTCTATTATATTCTATTCAAATTAAACTAAATTCGATACAAATGGATAGTGGAAACAAAAATGACAAACAAAACAAAAAAAAAATTGATGATGAACATGATTATAATGATACATTCTTGTTGTTGTTGGTATCCATTTCCATTATGATCATGATGATGATGATGATGATAATGATGATCTCGGTTGGAAGCTATCAATAATAATTATATCATTTTTATTATGCATAAATATTCAATATAGACAGACAACAGTTTTTTTTTCTCCTGCTACAATGATAATGATGATGATGATGATGATGATGAACAATCAAGCCATGATATAGTAATGATGATAGACAGATTGTAAATGAAATGAATGAATGGATCGATTTACTTGTAATTGTATTACAAATGATTTTGTTTTTTTACATTTTTGTTGTTGTTGTTGTTGTTGATATTTTTGCCCCAGTTGTTGTTGTTGTTGTTATTATATTGTTCCGTCACGATTATCAACAAATTTTTTTTCCTTTTCTTTTCATAGATGATTGATCTGTGATCTTCCGGTCTTTTAGTCATCGTTTTTTTTTGTTCTTTGATTAACCTTTGACATCTAACTAGTGAATGGATACAAATTCAAAGCATATTAAATTCATCTTATTTTGGATTAAAATTCCAAAAATGGTTACGATATATCTATATAATGGTTATGATGATGATGATTATGTCTATTGCTCTCTTTTTTTTTCTTTTATTGTCGTTATTATATATAAAAACTAATGATATTTATATGATGCCCTAAAGCTATAATGGATATATATATATATATATATAAATATATTCTAAATCATTAATAGAATATAATGATATTAATAGTTACCATTATCATCATCATCATCGTCGTAGTCGTCGTGTATATACTTTAAACATAATGATAATAAATAGCTCAATAACAATAATGATGATGATAATAATAATAAAAACAGATAATATTCATTTATATAAAACTAAAAAAAATTCTTGAAATGATCACAGTAGTAGTAGCACATCGATCGATAGTGATTATTGTTTGTCATTTTTTATGATGGTGATCATCATCATCATCGATATATATATTTTTTGTATTGATAAAAAAAAGGGTCAGTTTTTTTTTATTACCCTACCTATCAGTTATCATTGGATTAGTTTGATTTGTTTTTGTTACTTTTTTTTCCTCCATTTATTCATTTGGCTACAGTATCGTAATGAATTTTTTTTTTGCACTATGTACAATTGATTGAAATGTGATCTAAACTATTGAACCCAGCGGCAATGAATTTGAAAAAAATAACACTCACACACAGACAGACAAAACAACAATACAGATTAACATTATTATCAACATCATCATTTCATTTGATGATCATTATCTAATTCAAATGATTGTGTCCTCGGTTAATGAATTTTATTCATCTAATTATGGTTTTTTTTTCTTCTGCTAAACAAATTTATTGCTGTTATTAGTTTAAAATGAATTTTTCTTTTGTGTGTGTGTGAATGCCACACATTGTGACATTGAATTGACAACAACGAGAACAAGAGAAAATAAAAAAACTCGATTTTCAACTTTTCATCATTATAAAACAAAATAGAACCAAAAAAAAAAAAAAAAAATGTAGCAGCATGGTAGTAGTAATTGAATAACACACATAGAGAGAGGGAGAGATAAAATTATTTTTTTTTACAGATCGAGAAACCCTTTTTTTTGTTGTTGTTGTTGTAAATTTTTTCAATTTCCATCAAATGAAAAAAAAATGAACGTACATTGCTCCATTGTTTTTTTTCCATTAATTTATATTTGTTTTGTTTTTTCTTACTCTTTCACTGGTCCGTAATTCAAATGATGATGATGATGATTATAATGGAGAAAATGGTAATAATAATAATAATAATAGTTGGGTAAAGCAAATCAAGAAATGACTGTATGAAAATAAAAATAAAAAAAATTGTAGCCAAAAATTCATTGGAAAAATGTAGCCATGTTGTTGTTGTTGTTGTTGCTATTCAATGCTGATAATGATGATGGTGGTGAATGGTAGTCGGATGTAGCAAATTTATTTGACAATTTGACCATCATTATTAGAATAATAATCATCACCATCCATCCATCCATTCACCCATCCATCCATCCATGGTGGTACTTTTTATGTTTTTTTTTTTTGAAAAAACCCTTTATGTGTTGAAACATAAAATGAGAAAAAAAAGAATGGCTGTACTTCATTTATACATGCTGGAATGACAATTATATCAATTAGCATCATTTGAAAATAATAATAAAATGATGATACTTGACAAGAATGATTGTTGATGGTGTTATATTTATGATTATTGTGTTTTTTTTTTGTTTTTGTTTCATTTATTCATTCACTGTTTGACAGTTCTGGCCATTGTTTCTTTCTTTGTTGTTGTTTTTTTTTTAATTTCATTTTATTATTTACACCTGAAGCTCATATATAAATATTATTTTTCCTGTAATTCCGGTAGCGAATTTGTTAATATTGGTTATGATGCAACAGAAAAAAAGGGTAAATAGATGTGGCCACACACTTGTCATGCCTATATATTGTTTTTATTGGTCATGAAACAAAAACAAACAAAAAATTTTCAATGGCAACTTCACTGCATTTCATTTCATTTTTTTTATTTTCGTCAATTTTACTTACATAGTAAGATTTTGATAAGATTTTTCTGTGCATTATCCAATAATAAACAAACAGACAATGTGTGATGACTTTGAATTGTATCAAACAAACCTATTTGTTGGTTACAATGACATTGTTGTTGTTGTTATCATTGTTGTTGTTGTTGTTGTTATCATCATCGTCATCATCATCATCATTATTTATGACAACTACGGGTGACGACCGACCATAATGATGATGATGATGATGATGATGATAACTTCATACATTTCATTGTTATTTAATTCACTGAAAAAAATAAAAATTTTCACAACCATCACCACCATTACCACCACCACCACCACTACCGAAATAGAAACTGAAAGTCATTATTGCATTGCTAAAAATACTTTTGCCCTCTCTTTTCTGATTCATCTACCTATTGTACATCTAATCGTATTCCATAAAAAAAACCATGAATTTAAATGAATTTTAAAATCCAAAAAAAAAAAACGAAAAACAAAAAACAAAACAAAATTCATTCTAACAAATGGAAAATTGATTTTTTTTGAGATAAAATTTATTGCCATTGCCCTCCATTGTAGGTGTGTGTGTGTGTGTGTGTGTGTGTATTACAAATCTCGATTCATTATCATGATTAAAACGAAAAAAACGGAAAAATTTTTTCATTCGAAATTTGTTTCATGTGATAATTATGTTTTCAACACTTTGAACACAGAACAGAACATTCATTCATTTGTTGAAACAAATTAAATCCGAGAAAAACAAAAAACAAAAACAAAAAAAACATTTCCGGATCATTTCCTTTTTTGATTTTTATTTTTTTTTCATCTCATTTCTCATTGCATTCAAATGAAATTCGTTGAATAACTTCAGTTGCTTCATGCTGTTGTTTCATTGTTTTTTCACATACAGAAACAAGAAAACAAAAAAAAATATTAGCATCATTATCATTGAAAAATGGATGCTGAAGAAATTTGGTAGTTGGATCAAAAAAAAAAAAAAAAAATATCCACAATCAATAGTCAATCATCAATGAAACCAATGACAACAACAACAACAACAACAAGTCAAAGTTCAAAAGATTTATCAAATGGAAACAAACGAAAAAAAAAATTATGAAAGAATCAAGTTTTTTTTTTGCCAATAACTTTGTGCGATAATGGACATTTTGAAATTTGATAATAGACTAGACTTTTGTTGTTGTTGTTGTTGTTGATTTTTTTTCTTGGCAAAAAGTTTTTTTTTAGTTGCTGGAAAAATGAAAAATTTTAATGATTTTAAATGATCATCATCATCATGATGATAATGATAACGATGATGATGATGATGATGACAATAAAAGAAGAAGGGACACAAAGTTTCAAACAACAACAACAACAACAACAACAACAACAACGAAAATAGAAATGATCAAAAGTATCGATGAGACGAAAAACAATGATTATGATGACGATGGGTGTGTGTGTGTGAAGAAAATAAAAGGTAGCCATTTAATGTTCTTCAATTTCAAATTTTGAAATGATAAGAATTTTTAACTTTTTTTTCACTCGATTCATTTGGAACAATCATTGGGTTATCATTATTTGATTGTCATCAAATACTGCAGGATAGAATGGAATGGAATGGAAGAAAAGTTTTTTTTTTCGTTTGATCACTGATATTGATTGAATTTCATCAACAAAAAAAAAAAAAAAAAAATAGACGATATCCGAACCAACAACAACAACAGAATGAATTTAATGATCAGCACACCTTCTGGTGTTAATCTTTTATGCTATTGTATTGTCTGTGTGTGTGTATGCTTCCTGATGAATTTCAGAAAAAAAATTATTTCAACACATAAGGTGCATATTTATAAATGTAGCAAAAAGAAAACCAAAAAAAAAAAAAAAAAAAACGATGAAAACTTTATAAATAGAGAAACAAAACGATACAAAAGTTGATGAATTATTTATATATAACACAATTGCAAAATAGACGAGAAAAAAAAACAACCACCCAGTTATTTTAATGATGAGTTGTTTTTTTTTTCTTCGTTCTCTTTCAATACTTTTTGTTGTTGTTGATGTTGCTGTTGCTGCTGATACTAAAAATCAGTGCAAGAAACTTGGCGACAATATTTCATAGCCAAAAAGAATGTTGATGCTAATCGATCGTTCGATCGATCGATCGAGAGGGAGGAATTGAATAATAAATAAAGAATGAATGAATGAATAATCAGTGAAACTCGTTATTTGATGGAGAAAATTTTAAAATTTTTTTTTTTAATGAAAATCAAAATGAATTTTAAATCGATAGTGTTGTTCATCATCAACATAATGAATGAATGAATGTAGCAAAGTGAGATAATAACTTTTTTTTCCTCTCATAACTTATCAACTATGAATGAATATAGCTGAATTGATTGATCGATTGAGTGAGAAGAATTTTTTTTTCTTTGCATCGAATAATAAACAAGTTTTTTAGTAGTTGATGATAATATTCGAGAATCAGTAAAACAGTTGCAGAATGCAGAGAATTGAGAATAATTTATACAATCCTTGCAATTTATGGAACTTTTTTTGTGTCACTTATCATCATCATCATCATCGACAAGCCAACCAGCAAGTCAACAAAGATATGGCTATAATTTAGTCAGTCAGTCAGTCATCATGATCATCATCATAGTGGACACAGAATTAGAAACAAAATTGGACACAATGTAGCAAAAGAAAAATAGCAGAATGGAATGGAATCGAATATCTATATTCTTTCTGCGTTTTTTTTGTTGCTTATGGCCATGTCGAAAAATCAGAATTTTGTTTGGTTTGTTTTTTTTTCTCTTTCTGAATTTCCAGATCGTTGCCATTGGAAATTGACTTGTATCACACACACACAAAAATTGCATTGTAGTTCGTTCGGTTTGTTTTGCTTGGATTTCATGTATGTAGCAGGCAATGAATTAACGATTGATGATGATTCTGATTTTGGTTCTGGTTCTGGTTCTGATTCGGATGTCTGTATTGGATTTTTGTTTTTTGTTTCATTCCTTTTTTTCCGTATTTGCTACAATATGAATATAGTCATCATCATCAGTATATATATATATTGTTTATGTTGTAAATGTTTTATTTTTTTTTGTGATCGAAAAAAAATTTCATTTTGTTTCCACTTCTTCTTCTTCTTCGTCGTCGTCGTCGTCGATGTTGTTTTTTTCCACACATTTCATACAGGAATAATCGTATGGGGAATAATTTAAATAAATTGTCTAGAATGTGTGTAGAATGAATGAATGAATGAAATGAAAACATGAACAGCTTTCATGGGTTGCATTTTTCGATTAACCAATAACCAAGCCTTGGCCAGTGTGTACGAGACAAGTGAAGCAATTCACCCCATTTAATATATATCTCTTTATTTATCTTGATTCAATTCGATTTAGACCATTTTTGAAAATTTTTTCCCTTGTTGTTGTTGTTGTTTATTTTAGAAAAAAAATGGCCATTATATTGAACACAGACAGACAGACAAAACAACAAAAACAACAACAACAACAACAACAAACCAATCAACATTGTAAATGGACAACAATAACATTGTTCATTTATCTATATATATATTACATATGTAACAAATGTTTTCATATGTTGCAAATATATATAAATATATATAACGTATATATACGTTTGTTTTTGTTACAAATGATGATAACGTTGTCATAGTAATTGAACTAAAAAGCATGAAAAATAAAATAAATAGAATTCTGGAAAATAGCAACAGAATATCTGTAGAATCCTAGATTCATATTCCATCATAGGTTCCACTATTCATTATTGATACATTATCTACAAATATAATCTAAATATTTTTGGTGGATATATGAATTTGATTTGATTTTCAATTTTTTTCATTTCATTTTTTTTTTTGTTGCAAATATCGATGACCAACGAACCAAATAAAAACAGAATGTGTGACAAAATCGAAATGACCAACAAAAGTGAACAGGGGTAGTGTAAACAGAAAGAAAAGTAGAGAGTCAAGTTTTATATTCCTAGCAAAATAAATTGAAATTTTTTTTTCTGTATATAGAATATAAATGAATGTGTAGAAAGCAAGCAAGCAAGCGATTTTGTCTTTCACTTGCTGGTTGGTTTATTACATTTTTTCTCTCTTTGTTGTTGTTGTTGTTTTTTTGTTGTTGTTGTTGTTGTTGATAGATAGATAGATATTGGTGGAAAAATTTCATTTCATTTCATTTAATTTTTGGTGGCAAAGAATTGAATTAATTACAAAATGCGTGTGTGTGTGTGTGATATCAGTTTGATAATTCCAACAAACAAACAGAATCGAGCTAATAGAAGACATTGGAATCCACTACCACTACCACATCATATGTAAAGATATCTGCACATATGAAAAATATTTTACAGTTATATGTGTGTAATCATGCAGACAGCGTATTTGATTCAAATTCATTGATGATGATGATGATGATGATGATGAAATTGGCTTGTTCAAAATGATAATAATAATAATAATCGGAAAAAAAACTTCAAAAGAATATTCTATTCGGACAAATAAACAGACAAACAAACAAACAAACTGGGTGAAAAAAAAATGGTCAACTTGATGGAACAGAGTAAACGAGAGAGAGAGAGAGAAAGAGTATCCTTTCATTTCCGATCTCTTTTGGTCTCAAAAAAAGAACAAGAAAAAGAAGGAAATGGCGGAAAAAAAACTGATAAAGTATCTATTTTTTTTCATCAATACAGATGACCACTACTGGTATCCATCATCATTTTTTTTTCGCTGTCTGACTGTCTATGTGTGTGTGTGTGTGTTCTTGTATGACTTAAGAGATAGCCAGTCCATAATAAAGATTATTAAGTTTTCTTATTTCATTTTCTTCAAATTTTTTTTTATTTTCTTTTTCCATTGATCTTGTTGAGGATAGGGAGGAGAAAGAAAAATTGACAAAAATAAAAAAACTAACTAAAAAGAAAGAAAAATTATCATCATTATCGTTTGGATGATAAAGAGAAAAAAAAACAATCATCATCATCATCAGTAGTAGTAGTAGCGACATCGTTCCATTGGAATCGATTTGATCAAAACAGAGAAAACAAAAATTGTCATCAACAACAATTTCTGGTTCCATTTTTTTAGATATTTGCTGTGTTTTTTTATTTTTTTTTTTTTTGTTGTCCAAATAATGAATAGAAAAATCAAGAAAAAAAAAAAAAAACAGTCACAATATTCAGTTACAGCAGCAGATGATGATGATACACATTGCTATTATCATTATTATCATCATCATCATCGATGATGATTATGATTATGATACCTTTGGGGCTAATAATAACCAAAGAAAAAAAAATATCCATTCACTACAAAAACAAAAGAGTATATGAATGAATGAATGAATGTTAATCCGAAATATATATGGGTGTGGGTGTCGATTTTAGTGACAATGATCATCATCATCATCATCATCTTAAGTTTATTTACTTGTTTACAAAACACGTCCAATATCAATATCAATATAGAAGAAGATTGGCTAGATCCATATCCATTGATTCTATTTTATTACCATTGTTATTATTATTATTATTTTTTCGCTACAGTAGCCAATTTAATAAATGAAAGTGCCAAAAAGTGGAAATGGAAATGGTTGGTCTTTTTGTTTGTTTTCAGAAAAAAAGTTTTTTTTTCCAGTTTGTTACCATCATCACCATTTAAATACGTGTGTTGTTGTTGTTGTTTTTGTTTTTGTTGTTGTAGTTGTTGTTGTTGTTGAATTTCATCATTATCATCATCATCAAAAACAACTCTGTTTATCAGCATATACATTTAGATAAAAGGAGTAATGATACGATGAAATATGTGTGAAAACGAAAAAAAAAAAAAAAAAATGAAGCCATCATCTATCTAATAATAATCTACTATCGATAGTATCGATCGATTAGTATTAATTTCTCTATTATTATTATTATTATATCTGATCTGATATATAAATATACATTAATGATGGCCATGATAATAATAATGATGATGATGGCCATGGCCATGACTATGGCGATAATGATAATGATATAGTAGTAGTTGTATCGGTTCAATTTTCATTTTTTTTTGTTTTTTTTTCACATATATATAAAAGTTGGTTGATACATAAAAACATCCACATAGATAAATAGATATATTCACATTTCATAAATGTATCATCTGGATGTAAAAAATAAAAATAAAGAAAGAAAACAAGAAAAACAAGAAAAACAAAACATTGTATCGAAAGAAAATAAAAAAAAAAACATAATCATCATCATCATCATCATCATCAATTTCATTGCTTTTGTATTCTTTTCTTAGTTTTGTTTTACAATTATGGAAAAAGATGATATATATTTGGTTACAATAAACAAATGGCCAACAACAACAACAACAACAACAACAACAACAATAACAACAACAACAACAACAAATCATCATCAATTATAATGTTCGATGATCAGTTACATTTTTTTTTTGTATGCGTCTTGAGATATCAGATATGTTAAAAGTTCTTATTGGCATATTCATTATCATCTGGAATGTAATAGAATTATTCTATGGTGGTCAAGAATCACTATTGTATGAATTCATCTGATCAAACATACACTGACACCCACCCACCCAGAAAGAATGAATGAATGGTCAAGCAGATTGATGAGTGCAAAAATGAAAAAAAAAATGTTTCAACTAAACTACTGTTGTTTCACAAACAATCAATTATTAATTGGTTGTCATTTTCATGTCAATGGACAATAGATGATCAGCAAAAAAATAAAAAAAAAATAACTTTCTAAGAGTCAAATTATTTTGAGATTTTTTTTTCATCTTATTTGATTTGACAGGCATTACGAACACACACACGGAACAATTCTCTGTGAAAAAAAATTTTGACAATTTTGACATTTCCATTGAAATTGGAACATTGTTTTCTCCATGTTGTTCTTTTTTTTTATTTTCAATTTCAAAATCAAACAAACAAACAGATAAAAAAAAATTGCATGATAATTCAATTGATTTTGATTGTAGCATCTTAATCTGTGATTTCTGGTTTTTTTTTTGCTTTTTTTTAATCACAACTTTGTCGTACACACACACACACACACGCACACACAGAAGATTATTGCAAAAACTTTTGCTAAAGAATTTGAAAACAGCCAGAAAAAAAGACTGATTTCAACATTTCTCTCTCTCTCTTGATTTTGGATCAACAAACGCGACACAGATGTGTCGCATTATATTTGCTCTTTATCTCTATCTCTTTGAAGAATCGAACCAACAAAAAACGCACACACACACACACACACACTAGAATAAACATCAAAAATAGTAATAATGAAAACCAGAAAACAAAACGAAAACAAAAAAACAAGAATTTTTTTTTCTTCTCATTCCAAGCACATATCAAATTATAATAACAATAATGAAATGTAAATTATTTTGTCACAAATACACACACACACACACACAAGAGAAAACAGAATAGCCAAGTATCACAATATTTAATGTGTTTTTTTTTGTGTGTGTATGTGTGTTGAAATTCTATCCAAATTTTTTTTTGTTTTTGTTTTAAAAATAAGAATAAAAAGAATCGAGAAAAACATTTGCACACAATACAAACAAACAAACAAACTTATCAATTCATTTAGCATCGTTTTTTTTTAATTTTATTTTCACACACTAAATAGAAATAGGCTAGCAATAATCCAGCAATATAGCAGAATATTTTGTCGTTGTTGCTATTGCTGGACACCAGCAGAACATTTTTAGTTTTGGTTCTAGTTTCACACATTGCAATGATGCTGTGATTTCTATCATTTCCAATTGAATTGTTGTTGTTGTTGTTGTTGTTGTTTGTTGTTGTTGTTGTTGTTGCTGTTGTTGTTTGTTGAATACATTTTGTATTTTTTTTTCTGTTTTTGTTTTGTTTTGATTATTTGCTACTTTTTTTTCTCCTTCATTTCAATTATTATTCTGGTGGATATTTTATATTTGTAGCCACAATCATCAGGAATTTTTTTTTTTTGGCTAAATCATTTTTGTCATATGATGATGATGATGATCAAAATTATTTATTATATTTTTGTTCTGGTGGTTTTTCTCTGATTACACACACACACACACACACACAAACATTATTTATATCAAATTGGACTGTTTGTGCGTTGGTGGGTGGTTGGGTGGAAGTGTGGTGGGCCGGGGGGAGAAAATCTGGAATGATTTTCGATGATGGTGTGATAAGAAAAAGAAGAAGAAAAAAAATGGAATCATTCAACCACAATGATGGTTGATTAGTTGAAGCGTATGTTTGAAGTGCTTTTTATAATCAGGAAAATGTTTTCATTAATGATTATGATGATGATGATGATGAAATCATTCGTGTTGAATATTGATTCTTTGCAGAATATTTTGTTGTTGTTGTTGTTGTTGTTCAGATTAATCATATTAATTCTTTTACATTCTGTTTATGTGTGTGTGTGTGTGTATACGTGAATGTTATGTTATGATTTGTGTATTAATAAAATTATTATTAATCCATAATAAATGTTGACAAAAATGGAATGCAATGAATGAAATGGAATCATGTGTGTGTGTGTGTGTGTGTGTGTGTGTGAATAAGGAAGCAACACTTGTGTGTGAATGTGAAAATGAATGAACAAAATGGACACGCGCAAATCGAAAACATAATGAAAGTTTTTGTTTGATTTCTTGGATTTTTGATACAGTAGCAATTTATTATTATTATATCAACTTGGGATGTTTGACTACAATTGTGTTATACAATAACTTATAATTAATTTATTTTCGTCCATTAATCCGGATATAACAGGATTCTTTTTCATTTCTTGTATGTGTGTGTGTGTGTGTGTGTGACTGGATTCTTATTCTGATTCTTTTTTTTTTTTTTGATTTTTCTTTTCACTGTAAATGTTTTTTTTTTTTTTGAGCATTTAATTTGAATTTTTCATTCATTTATTTTTTTTTTCATTCAACAGATGCTCACCAAATTTTTTTTTTTTTTTTTGGTTGTCAATGCAAAAATTATTCCATCAAATGGCCATCACCATTGCCTTAGTTTCATGATCATTATCATCATCATCATGTCGCGTGATCTCATCATTTCAATTTTATAACGCATGTGCATAGTATGCAAATCACAGCAAACACATACACACACAAGAATCTCATCCATCCATATTATGGCAAAATTTTTTTCAAAAATAAAATTAAAAAAATTCCATTGGTCTAACCAAAATAAAAAATTGGAATTTTTTCCCAAAATTTAATTCTCACTCATCATTAGGTTTTTCTAATTGATTTGCTTTAACTTTTAAAGTGGCAAATTTAAAACCGATACCAAAAATTAGGAATTTTCAAAATTATTGACGAAATTATTAGGGCAAATCAATCAATCAAATAAAATTCAAAAGAAAAAAATTTGATTCAAAAAAAGCACACACACACACACACACAGAGTGGAAATAAAATTTCCGGAAAGTTTTTTTCACATTTAATTTTTAAATTTCCAAGAAATTTCTAAAGTTTTTTAAATTACACACATATCCATAGTGATGAAAATCAATAATAACCAACAATGAACAACAATGTTGCTGATGATGAAATTAAAAATGTGGTCTATAATAAGAAATGATATTTGCTAAACAACAAGCGTCAGCCGCATCAGCAGCAGCAGCAGCCGCAGCAGCAGCAGCAGCCACTGCCGCAGTTGCAACATCTATACCATTATCGATTAATGGTAACAATATGATGATGAATTCAATGATAAATAATTTACAGCATAATAATGATAATAATAATAATGATAATGAACTAGATAAAAATAATGATATTATTGTGAAAGAATCATTACCATCAGCGACCACATTGACTGAAACATTGATTAACGGTAATAAATCTACAAATTCTATTTCCGCTTTATCATCACCATCATCATCATCACCTCATTCAATTGTATCAATCATTTCGAATGTTTCTAATCATCATCATCATAGTCATAATAATAAAAATTGTGAAAAATCCACATTAACATTGAAACAAAATTGTAAATCATTTATTAATAAAAAGAAATTATCTCGTTCATCGTTATCACCAACACCATCACCATTATCATCATCATCATCATCATCATCGATATCATCAAATATTGATTCAGAAGAATCAATTATATTGACACCACCAATCAATGATACGTCTATAAAACAATTATTACCGATAACAACGTCACCATCATTATTTCATCAATCACAAACATCTGCATTCTATTTACCACCACCACCACCACCATTATCATCATCATCATCATCATCATCTGGAACATTAATTTCTACAACAACTGATTCGATTATGACCACAAGTGGCCGTAATAATAATAATAGTCCAAATAGTCAATCAACTGGTAGCAGTTCAGCAGCAACCGCTGCCGCAACAGCAGCAGCAGCAGCTGCAGCCGCTGCTGCTTTAATGATCAATATGAATCATCATCCATCACATTTACATCATCATCATCATCATCCACAACAATCGTTACCACCATCATCACATGCTATTCATTCACATCATACGGTAGCATCATTAGCTGCTCATCATCATCATCATCATCAACAACAACAATTAACCAATGGTTTAAATGTAGCAGGTGTATTACCACCACCACCACCTCCGCCACCATTACCAAATAATCATCATCATCATCATAATCTTCCGTTACATATTCCACATCCAAATCATCATCATCATCATCATCATCCACATTTGAATCTACATTCACCATTGCCGGCACATTCATCATCTACAGCAGCAGCAGCAACAACATCATTTGAACAAGTGTTACGTTCAGCTGCGGCCGCATCGATTGTGACCGGAAATGCTACCATATCACCAACATCATCACCAATTAATCATAATAATTCTGGTATAAATAGTGGCCATGGTAATAAACGTTCACGATCACCATCTATGCATGGTGGTGATCATCATTCATCAATGGTTGAATCATCAGTGGCTGGATTTCAGAAATTTTTTAAACTTTCATCTACACAACAACAATCAACATTGAATGATAATAGTGATGATGATGATGCATTATCTGTATCATCGATTGGATCATCAACACGTATTCATGGTGGTGGTAGTGGTGGTGGTGGTCATCCAATAAATTTGATTGGTTCAGCAGCTAGTAGTGGTGGTGGTGGTGGTGGTGGCAGAAGTATTACACCATCATCATCATCATCAACAACAATATCACATCATGGTGCCATAGGTGTTGAAACATCATCACCATTTGCATCGGCATTTTCATCAGCTGTTGCATCAAGTAATTTTTTATTGAGAAATTCAACATCACCAACAATAATATCATCACCATCATCATCATCATCGTCGATCAAACATCCGGCATTCACATCATTGGCACAAGATCCAAATACATTGGCCGTAATTAATGCAGCTGCATTTGCCGGTAATTTTACCGGTACTGGTAATAATGGAAATAATGGTAATGGTGATAATACAACACAAAACATTGGTGGAAATAATGGATCAAGTGGTGTAAATTCTAGTGGTTCAACAACACCCACTTCACCTATTGGTGATCGATCATCATCATCAATAACAACAACAACAACAACAACACGACGATCACATAGTACATCCGCAGCAGCAGCAGCTGCTGCTGCCGCTGCTGCAATTGATGCTAGTAGCTGTGCTTCTGGTTCTAGTACATCAAATGATTCATCAAGACATCCAAAATGTTCTAAATGTCGTAATCATGGTTCAAGAGTTCCAGTGAAAAGTAAGTTAATTTTTGAAGAAAAGTTTTTGTATTATTTTCACTCATATCGATCATATCATTCATGTGGTCAACACGAATCGTAAGAAAAGCAAGAGAGCAGTGACATTTGGCAATGAAATGAAATGAAATGAAAAAATCATTTTAAAACATTGCTGCTGTCTCTTTGAATCTTAGTATGCTGTGTGTGTGTATTCATGTTATATATGCGAATGGCGTGGTAGTATATTTTTTAGTTCGTTCGTTCGTATAGAAAAAATAATTTACGACTTTTTTGTTGTTGTTGTTGTTGTTGTTTATTTCAAATCATTCATTCCAATGAATAGTTCAATGGTCCATCATCAATTTGCAAAGTTTTTTTCGTTTTTTTCAGATTTTTTGAGCAAGTTTTTTTTTCGTAGAAAAAAATTTTCAACAAAAAAAAACGACAACAACCGAAAAAAATACTGTGAAACAAGAAAATTATTGGTGATGAAAAAAAAAATTTTTTTTTTCAGTGAATTTGTAGCCAGTGTGTGTGTCTGTTTGTGTTTGGACTTTGAAACATCCAACAACAACAACAACAACAAAAACGAGACTCACGGTTGATATTTTTATTACTTTCTCATCCTCATTATAATTATTATTATTATCAAAGAGAAACAGAAAAAAAGCAATAAATTTGGTTTCAAATGTTGTGTGTGTGTGTGTGTGAATTCATCCATTTATTCACATTTGTTTTTGTTTTTTTTTTTTTTTTGTTACGTTTGTTGCTTTGTTTCAATAGAGAGATAGAAAATTCTTTGCACGAAAAAAAGGGTTGGGTTCTGACCTTCGACAACATCCTTGATTTTTTTTTTCATTAACATCATTATCACCGTCGACCTTTGGACGTCGATGGCGGCGGCTGTTGATGTTCATCTGTCTATTGAAGTTGTTGTTGTTGTTGTTGTTGTTGATGTTGTTTTGTCCAAATGTTTAAATAATAAATATTTGCCCATGCGTTGTAACCTGTTTGTGTTATGAATATTTTGTAACATTTTTTTTCAGTGACCATTTCTGTGTTGTTGTTGTTGTTGTTGTTATCAAATGGAAACGGAAAACAAAACAACAACAACAACAACAACATTAATTCGATCATTTAGCTGTCGCCGGTTTTTTTTCATAATAATAATCATCATTTTGTAGCAAAAAAAAAAAAAAAAAAAAAAAAAAAACAAAACAAAACAAAACGGAAAAACAAAATACAATGATAAAAAAAATGTTTGTAATAAACATAGAATATTCGAATGGTAAATTCTAGAATTCTGGCTAGAATTTCGAATGGAAAAAAAAATAACCAATAAACCATACGATTTGACCATTTCATGTGTCTGTCTCTCTGTGTGTGTGTGTGTGTGCAATGTTTATCACTTTTTTTTTATTTTTTATTAATTATTAATATTGATTGGTGGCTGTCGTTGAAACATAAAACTTTGAGTGGTTTTTTTTCTCCACTTCTTTTGCAGTACTGTTAGGAAATTTTATGATGAAAAAAAAACTGGACAATCCAAACACCACCACCACCATGTAGAATATGAAAAAAAATTGTCTTGAAAATGGATTATTTATCAAGAAAATAACATCACGATACAAAGCACGTATTATAAGAAATTAAAATTGGCTACATTGTGTGTGTGTGTGTATGTCTGTGATGATGATGATTGATCCAAATATCAAACAAAGAATCTTTCTAGTTAATCTTGAAATATACAATTCTTGATACTCAAAAAAAAAATTCTAATACCCGATTTTCGGTTATTGCTCTATTCTCTGTTTTCATTCAATTTGAATCCAAAAAAAAATAAAATTTTTTTTCATTTCCGTTTCAAACGAAAATCTGATTAACACAACGACGACGACGACGATGATAGGTGTGTGTGTGTGTGTGTGTGTGTGGTATAGCAATTTTATTTCACAGAAAGAATTGAGAACTGAATTTTGTTACAATTTTTTCACAATTTTTAATAGTCTATCTTTGTGTGAAATTAACAAACAACAACAACAACAAAAAAACAATGCTATTTCAGTTGATTATCCATTATTATCGACCGGAAGATGTATATCCGATCAAACATCCGCCACTACCACAGCCACCACTACTATTATCATCATCAACAATAAATGATTCTCATCATTTGAAAATAGGAAATGTCATCATTAAAATGATTATCGTGTTTCGGATGGTTGTTTGTATCGTTTTTATTTTGGCCTTTTTTTTGTTTTGTTTCATTCAACAGAATATTGTTTTTTTTCAGCAACAACAACAACAACAACAACAACAACAACAACAACAACAACAATAACAATAACAACAACAACGACAAAAAATTGAATTCAGTTCTTTAATAATTAAATGCTGTTGATAATGTTCTGTTTGAACAACAACAACAACAACAATCGCAACAATAAAAATGACAACAACAACAACAACAACAACAACGAAACCTAATCAAAATCTAAACAAAATCAATGATAGACAATTGGTTGAACAAATAGAAAATGGATTCCACCATCCCCACCATCCCATGCCATTCAAAAAAAAGACTAATAAAACTAAATTGAACTTGCATCCGAGAAAAAAATAAAAGCAATTTTTTTTTACTCAAAAATGTTTTTCTTGTTTCAAATGATGATGATGATAAAAATCCATGAAAATATCTGTGTGTGTGTGTGTGTAAATAGAATTTTCCAATACAAAACTTTGTAGCTTTAACAAAAACAAACAATTGTAACAAATGTGAAAAAATGGCCTAAACGATAGAAAATTTTACTTGTTATCGTCGTCGTCGTAGTTGTTGTTGTTGTTGTAATTTTATTTCTTTAATAGAACAACAACAACAACAACAACAGTAGCAGCAGTAGCAACAAGAATCTAGATTCTCGAATACAGAATTGCAAAATAATAATGAAAATCGAAAAAAAAGCCTAAATCACACAAAAGACACATGTATTTCCATTGGAAAAAAGTTTTAAAAGCGACAAAAATTCAAAAAAAAAAATAGAGATTAGAATTAATTAGCCAAAAGTTAAATTTTTTTTTTTGCTACAATACATTGATTATAATTATTATTACATAACATTGATTTAGATGGATTTATTTTTTTTTTGTTTTGTTTTGTTTTGTTTCATAAAGCTTAAGAATATTCTCAGCTTTTTTGTTCTGCTGCTACATATTGCTCTAGAATTGAACATTGTACATTGTCAACTCAATTGTCTGTCTGTGTGTGTGTGTGTGTGCGTGTGAAATTAAAAAAAAAAAATTAATCTCCAGCCACTGCTAGTTGGCCTTGGAATTGGATTCTTGTTTTTCATTTTTCTTTTTCTTCTTCATTTTCGTGTGTCAAAATTTCCATATGTAAAACCAAACCAAAGAATTCGAATTTCGATTATAATGGCATTCAAAGTGTTACGAAAAAAAAAATGATGAAAATAAGTAGAAATTCAATTTTTTTCTCCACTTTTAAAAAATTGTTACTAATCTATATATCACCTTTTTTTTTGTTTGTTCATTGGAATCGGAATAGCTTTTCTTTTTTTCGATTCCAACGTTTTTTTTTGGCGTTGAATATACGCAGAATATTCAATACCAGGACCGAAAAAAAAAATTCTAATTTAAGCCAATATACTCATTCATGGTATTCGGAAATCCGGAAAGTTTTTCTTTTGTGTTTGCTTGATTTTTTTTGTTTTTTCAAGTAAAAAAAATTTGTGCTGTTTAGCTATCTGGGAATGAAAAAATTGTGGATTTTTTTATTGTTGTAGTGGTCGTGGTAGTAGTGGTGGTGGTGGTGGTGCGATTCTTCATCATTATCATCATCATCATCATCATAGATGACATCTCTTGGTCAAAGATTTTTTTTTTAACCAAGAAAATTTAAAATTTACTCATGAAATTCCGTGTGTTTTTTTTTCATCTGTTTTTCACTTTTTTCTTTTTTTTTTTTTGGATATAAGATACCAGACAGATGGGTCATAAGAATTTGAACAGAATAAAACGTCTCTATTTTATCAATTTTGATTGGATTTTTATGTAAAAAAAAACAAAATTATCGGACATCAAAATATTGAATGAACCATAAAATATGAATGAATGAAAATACGATTGATCAATCGATTTTCGATCATATTTAACTGATTAGGCCGAACAAAAATGGTCAAGACATGAATCAAATTGTTTTTTTTTTTGATATTTTAATTTATAAATTGAATTTGTTGTTGTTGTTGTTGTTGTTCAACTCCAATCTTTATGATGATTCTATTTTTTTTTTTTTTTTTTTGAGTTGAAATTCATCTTGTTTGCTCCAGAAAAAAAAAGAACAACAACAAGACATGCGTATCGATCTGTGATGAACAAATAAAAAAAAAGTTTGTAGCAAATGGTCAATAGACTGTAGCGAATAGCAATTTTGCTACACAATCATTGTTTCTTCTTTTGAAAATTCTGCAAAAAAAACGAAACAACAACAACAAAAAATGGAAAAATGGAAAAATCGATTAAAGAATTTTTCAATCGAAATTCTATTTTCATTTTTAATTCCTTTTTTCAACATACACACACACACACACATGCAATTCAATTTCAGGAATAAATCGGATTTGATCCATAAAATAAAAACGAATCATCGCCATCATTATGTACAGAAAGGCAAAAGAATAAAAAAAAAACCATATATTCATAAATAACAAACCAACACACACACACACTGGGCTTTTTTTCCAGAAATTCAGGTCCATCCAGCCATTTAAACCGAAGGGATCGAAATCGAAAAAAAAGACAAAAAACAAAATACGAGCCCATTTCCATCGTTCCATTCGACCATTTATTAGTCTCATATTTTACACTGGTACATTCTCATTTGGTATATATTATGTTTCATTGTTTTTTTTTGCTTTTTTTTTTACTTTCTTCACTTTACTTACCCATTTTGTTATCATTTCGGTTTTAATTTTTTCTTTTCGTCTTTTCATTATCCATAATTTTCAAAAATTTTTTTTCTTTTCGATTCTGTGGCTGTGATGATCTGGAGAAAGAATGGGGAGAGAGAGAATGGGGACTGAGAGACTGATGAAATTGAAATTGAATTGAAAATATAAATAATAATAAAACAAGAATAAAAAAAAGGAATTTTTTTTTTTTTTTTTTTGGTTCAACTAAAATATAAAATATGTTATGTGATTCTCTACATATCATAATAATAATAATAATCATATACAGAATATATTTTATTGACTTGAAAAAAACATTGTTCTCATTTCATAGAATATCATCATCATCAAATATATAATGTTTTGTGTTCCATTGATGAGAGCGGGTGAAGGGGGGGGAAGGAAATAAATATTGCATTTGGGTTATTCATAAATAATGTGTGTGTGTGTGCGTGGCATTGTAATAGTGGTGGTGGTGTTGTAGTGTGAACGAAAAAAATCTTTTTCAAAAAAAAAAAAAATTTTTTTGCCATACGATCCGATTTCCGGAAATTCATCGTTTTTTTCGCTCTCTTTTTCTCTCTCTGTCTTTGCCATCATCATCATCATCATAATGATGATAAAATGAAATAGAAAAAAAAATTTTTTGGGAGTGGGGTAATAAAATATATTGCGTAAACAACAACATAAGCATTGATGATGATGATGATGACCATGATGATATGATCATCATATGATGATCAACAACAACAACAACAACAAAATAACCGAGATATAATTTCAGCCAAAATATTCAATGTTCTATATTGGACACATTTATCCATTATTTTGTTGTTATTGGCAATAGTGGTGGTGGTGGTGGTGGTGGTGATTGCTGCAAAAAAAAAAAAATTTCCTCTCTGATATCATAATGGGACCATAATTTATGTGTATGGCGTGCGTGTGTGTGTGTGTGTGTGTAAATATCACACATAGAATAAAATATATAAAACTGTAGACAAAATATTTTCCTATGGAATATTCATTGAAACAACAACAACAACAAGATCAATGTTGATGATGATGATGATGGTGGTGATTCTATGTTTATTCTGTAGTTGAAATAGTGGTCAATAGTTGATATTCGGTATTCGGTGATGATGATATTCAAAAACAAGGTAAAAAAAAAAATTCTTTGATTATGATGATGTTGATGATGATGGTCATCATTATTTTTATAATTTTTTTTTAGATTCTTTGTTTTTTTATTACTACTACTACTACTGCTACTGCTACTGCTACTACTTTTATTCTTGTCATTCTGGTTATTCGATTTTTTTTTTATTCAAATATTCAAATGATGACCATACACACACATAATCACCTATTAATAATATGGTCATTTTATCATTTTTTTTATATATTCATTTCCTGAAAAAATGGACTTTTTTTTCGTTTTAATTTTCTTATTATGTCATACACATATAATGAATGGATTGTAATAGATGGACATGCTAATTTCATTTCGGATTCATCATCATTGAATTGAATTCGGTTGGCATTTACACACACACAAACGCACACGAAATTCATAAATTGAAATCACAAAAAAAATAACTAGGTTCGTGTTGGGCCATAATTTTATTAAATTATCAATAATTTGACATTGAGGGAGAGACAGAAATATTACCTTAATGATGATGATGATGATGATTATTATTATAATTATAGTGACAATAAAACTACTGAAAAAAATCGCTAAAGTTTAAAGCAAGTGAAAAAAAAGAAATGGAAAAAAAAATTTGTAATAACGACATTTATGGATCTGAATTTTTATTTTGTCACACACAAAAAAAAATCACAATGAATGTCCACTTTTCACATTCAAAAATGTTGAATGATAAACACCCACACATTGATGCATATATATGCTATATGAATCAATGTGTAACTATTATAATATGTATCCATTTTTGAATTGTTTTGTAGCAAAAAAAAAAAAAAAAAAAAAAATTGCAAACTATCGAGCATGCGTATTTTGATGGTGAAAATTTTTTTATCCATTTCAAATCATCATTGACCTTCATCGCATCGTATACACACACACACACATTGGATGGATGCAGTAGTGGGTGGTGAAAAGATGTAGGTTTTTTTTTCTTCCAAAATGAATTCAATGAGCTTTATAAATCAAGAAAATTTTTTTTTCCATTTCATATCTTTTGAATGGAAAAAAAAGGATTCAATTGCTAAAAAAAAAAAAAATCCAACCCATTCATCTATCTATCTGACTGACTGTTTTTTTTCCATTTGGTTGGTCGTTAATCCATGTTCATAAGTCATGAAAAATCATTGATATGAATCATTTGTTGTAGTTATTGCATTCACCAAAAAGAAAACAAAAAGAGGATTATCGTAAACAGAACAAATCGTTCAATTTGTTACTTGTTTTCAATGATAAAACCCAAAAAAAAGAGAGACAAAATCTTTGAATTTCAGTTAAGTTTTCAATCATTTTTTTCCCATTTTGGACAAGGTTCATTGATTCTTTTAAAAATATGATTTTTTTATAGGATTTTTTTCCATCTTTTTCACTTTATCGGATGATGAAAATTGAAAAGTTTTTTTTTTTTTTTTTTTTTGGTCATTAGATTCGAGCTGTAATTATGCTGATTTTGTGGAGTAAAATTATTTTTTTTTCTTTCTGGTTTGATTGATTGAGTGATTAAATTATCTTTTTTGTCGAATTTGATGATTAAAAATTGATATATACAGAACCGATTGTGAATGAATGTATTTGAATGGTGGGGACAGCAGTAGTGGTAGTAGCAGTAGTATTAAAGTGTGAAAGTGTGAATAATGGCCTTGAATTCTTGTGAATATATTGAAAACAAATTTGATGAATTGATGATGATCATCAAAGATGGATTGAATAAAAAAAAAAATTTGAAAATATGCAAAATCTTTTTTATTCATTTGTTTTGTATTGATTTATGAATAATTGTCACGCAATTCATCATTTTCATTCATTAGATTCAATATGATGATGTGATTTCAGTGTTTGGTTCTTTAGTTTTCTTGATAAATGATGATAAAATGGTAATGATTAATTTTGGAACGATAGTGAAATGTTGAAATGGATGGATTTTAAATGCAAATATTTCATTTTTTTTTTGCTGCCCTCTCATTCTCTCTCCCGTGAAGTCTGTTTATGTCATGGATGATTTTTTTTTTTTTGTTTCGCATATGATTGGTGTACCACGAATCATCATCATCATTATCATCGGTAAACATCATTATTAATTGTGTAGATGTTGTGTTCCAAGAATTTTTTTTTTTATTCAAAACACAATAATAATAATAATAACCATAATAATGACAACAACAGAAGAAGAAATGAATATATGAAAAAAAAATTCTGTTCCGTTTATTCTGTTATTCTATTCCATTATTCTGCGATTTTCATTTTCAAACCGAATGATTTTTCAGGAATTTTTGTTTGTTTATTGTTTTTTTTTCGGTAGTTTTTTCCTGATTTCTTTTTTTTTCTCTCTCTCTCTCATTGGCCACATCGTTTGGCATCGGCCAAATCGATATTTTCATATTGATTATACATTCGATTGATTGATTGTTTATTGTTCCATAAATATGATTATTATTTGTACGGAAATTTCCGAGAAATTTATTTTTTTCAGAAATTACTAGTTTCATAAACCATTTTTATGGAAAACAAAATTCCTGGTAAATTTCCATTGAATTTGTGTGTGTGTGCGAAGAAAAATATTCAAAAATCTCATCATTATGGCTTTATGAACAAGTGGTATGAAAAATTTAATTTTCCATCTTTGATGACGACGATGATGATGATGATTAATATATATTTGGGTGCAAATCTTGATGATCATTTTTTTGTGTTTCATGATGGAAAAAATTCCACAATTTTAAAATGAAATTTTTCATTGGAAATTGATGATGATGATGATGATGATGAAAGAATAGTCAAGCATTGGCCAAACAAATTTTGAAATTGAATTAAAACAACAACAACAACGACGACGACCAGAAAGAAAATTGAGAAATAAAAATTTGGTTTTTTGTTTTGTTTTTTCTTCATTCAATTTGCTTACATGAATAATTGTCATTGAGATTCATGTGAAAGAATTTAGAGAATTTCATTTTCGATTACTGTATGCGTGTTGTGTATGTGTGAATATTCACTTTTGGTGATGATGATGATGATGATCGGTACACACTCATATAAACTTGAATATGTAATAATGGCTGCTACTGCTGCTGTTGTTGGATCATCATGGATCATCATCATCATCATTGCCTACGCCTAGATTGTAATGATGAATGAATGAATGATAAATCCTTTTCCATGAATAGTGGAAAGAAAATTGAAAATCAGCAAAAAATAAAACAAAAAAAAAATTCATCAAAATCATTTTTTTAGAATATTTCATTTCATTCGAATTTTTTTTTTAATTTGAAATTCAAGAATTTTTCATTTGTTTTTCATCAAAAAAAAAAAAAAAAAAAAAAAAAACAAGAACGCAAACTCAATGCATCATTCATGTGATTCAAATGATTCTATTCTACTATACCCATGTTTTCAATGGAAATATTCTCATTTGGACTATTCCAAAAAAAATTATTTGTAGTTGTTGCTGGAACCTTTCACCTTCATCATCCAAAATGGATAAAAATCATGTGAGCTTTTCATATATACTTTGTGTGTGTGTGTGTGTGTGTGTGCTAATGTGTCTGTGTTATTCGACCTTGGACAACTAAAACACAATAATACACACATCACATGATTTGTTTCAATGAACTTTAAACAATTGCCCAAAATGAATCACATGGTTGTACATAAACACATCAAACACACACACACACACACAGGCACACATTTTTTTCGATGGTACGTAATGGCATTTCAAGTAAAATCATATGATCATAAAATCCAAGGTCATCAAAAAATGAGTTCATCTTATGACTTTAGAAACTAATGAGAGGTCGTGATACGATCGAAATGAATGAACAAAAAAAAATGCCTCAACATCGGACAACCAGAATTCATTTATGATTCAGATTGAATTTTGTTTTTTTTTTGATCATAATGATAGAGTGATAGAACAATGATTACGATGATTATGATGATATTGATTTCAATTTTCTTTTCGTTTTTTTTTTTTTTTTTGTTTGTTTGTTCAAAATATATCAATTTAAGAATCAAAAAACATAAACAACAACAACAACATCATCATTTTGTTGTTCGTTATTCTGGATATAGTATGTGCCTAATCGGGCGAATAAAATTATCCACCAAAAAAGAGAAAGAAAGGAAAATGAATTCAATTTGTTGTTTTTCTCTCTCTCTCTATTTTTCTCAATCAAATTATTAGGTTTGTTTTTTTTCAGTAGTTTATTTCAATTTCAATTCTGATTCAATTCAGATCGATTTGATTGTATATATTATTATACACATTATAAACAGAATCAAATTCATATCAATTCAGGGCCAAAAACAAAAAACAAAAATTCTTTCATTTATGGTTTACTTATTGGTTATTCTTATTCATTTAGAATAAGAATTTCAGAATCATTTGGATTCTTAATTGAATATTACTACTATTTTTTTTTGTTCACTTTGTTCTGGTGTACAAACACACACACACACACACACGCACACGGATATACAGAATTGACTTGTTTTTCCCATTCAATTCTGTGTATATTTGTTTGCTACAGTATCAAAATCGTAAAGTTAATAATAATAATAATAATTCTTTGCTAAATTCTGGCTTCATCTATAAATTGGCCAATGTTTTTTGTTGTCGTTGTTGTTGTTGTTGTTGTCGTAGTTTCAATATGGTTACAATTTGCTGTTTTTTGTTTTCATATTCATTAATCAAATCACAAACTCAATATGAAAAGAAACAAGAGAGAGAGAGAGAGTGAGAGAGCGATTGTGATTGATTCAAGACAATCAATGAATTCAAATCAAATGAAATAGGATTAAACATCGATATACATGTATGTATATGGTATATGTGTGTACATTTAATCATTTGACAACATCAACAACAACAATTCAGTAATGAATTAAATTGTACGACATTTCCTGATTCTATTCACAATAATTTCATACAAAAAAAGTTGATCCCTCTTGAAGTGTAAAGGAATCATGTAAGTGGATGAAAATCCTTAAGAATCGTTAATAAATTCTGTGGTTAGAAAATCAAATGAAATGAATTCATATGAATAATATCTACACACACACACACAGTCGACCACCACAGTTTTTGGTGGTTTTTTTTTGCTAGTTTTCAAATCAAAAATTGTACAAATTTGTTACAATTACACACACACACACACAAACCAAACATATTTGAAAACATGAATAAATCCCTTTTCACAAATTCAATGATTGGATTTTGTTTTGTTCAATTAGAATGCACACAGAACAAGATTTTCAAGAATTACTGTTGGATTGTTGTGAGACAAAAAAAAATCAAGTGTGTGTGTGGCGTGTGAATTTACATTTGATTACAATTTTTATTACACAACAACAACAACAATATGTGATGAGATGATTCAATCATTCACACTGCATTTTATTTCTTGTATTTCATACTGAAAAATATTTCACAACACCCACACACACACACCAATGAATTTGGTTTAGGATTTTGATTTTTGCAAAACGAAAACAAACAAAAAAATTTTTTTTGAAGATTTACAAAATTTGAAAATTTTATCGATTATTGTGTGTGTGTGTAGAACATTGACATTTGTAATGTGATAAACAGTTGAAAAAATTATACACACAACACACACACACACAAAGTGATAGGAAAATCCATTTTTCCTATGAATTCTAAACATCTTTTTAAAGCCAAAAAAAAAACAACTTTGTGGCGGTGGTGGTGGTGGTGGTTGCGATGTTGAGCATCGGGGGGAAATAACCTCGTTCATATATACGAATGGACGGATGTGACGAAAATTGTTGGTTGTGGTTTTTCTTTTTCGTTTGTTTGGCTGAAGAAAAAAAAAAATTTTCATGATTTCGAAAGTGGCTAAAAAAAGAAAATTTTCGGCTTTCCAGCAAAAAAAAGAAAAGAAAAACCTTGATTATGTTTCTTGGAATTGGAATTTTTTTTTTCTGTCTTTTCGACAGTTTTTTTTTTGGCCTCTTGAATGATATATTGTGTAATCTAATGGATCAACAAGAGAGAGAGGCCCGATTAGGAAAGAAAAAAAATGTGTTCGTGTGTCCGATACGATCAATCAATTTTCAATCGATCAGTCCATTTTTCTTTTCTTTTTTTTTCCACTGTTGGTTGGTGGACATCATTCTTTAATGATCATGATGATTTTGTGGTGCCTCTTGGTTGTTTTTTTTTTGTTGCTATTTTTGGTGGTAGTCACGTTTGTATTTTTCTTGTCTGTTTTTTTTTTTTTGATCATTTGTTACCCTCTTGATGAATCGAGGTTAAATGTCGACTGGCGGAGGAGGAGGAGGAGGATGATGAGAAAGATGTTAAGTAAAATCTCCTCCTCGTCGTCGTCGATTTTATCATTCCTTTGCACTGCAGTGAATATGTGTGGATGTGGGTGTGTGCGATTAGTCTATAGATAGATATTAGCATATTATTAAGCCACTACCTTGAACTTTGTTGACCCGTACTAATTTATTTTCTTTTTTTTTTGGTTTCATTTCATCAACCTCCGCCCTTTTTTGGTTTTTTTTCACTTTTTTTACTCCTCTTGGTTTTGTGCATCCTCATCATTTCAGATCATAAACGTTTTTGTCCATGGAAAGATTGTCATTGTGCAAAATGTGACCTAACAAATCAACGTAAAAAAATTATGGCTGCACAGGTTGCATTACGTCGCCAACAGGAACAAGAAGAAGAGCTTGGTATTGCTGTGCCGGAAATTATTTCACCTGAACAACATCAACAAATGATTCAACAAGCTCAACAACAACAACAACAAAAAACAACGATCACATCATCATCATCATCGTCATCATCAACATCGATAACAACAAAATCAACATCAATTTCATCGGCTTCATCATCAAGACAGCAACAACAACAGAATAGTCCATCATCAGTGGCTACTGTAGCTGCATCATTAGAATCACTGCTGTCATCCAGTGGTCAACAGACGAATCAACAACAGCAACCAAATACAATTGTACATCATCATCCACCATCATTATCATTGAATAATGTTATTGGTAGTGGTGGTGGTGGTGGTGGTCATCATCAATATCCGCCATTTGGATTATCATCATCATCATCAACAGCAGCAACAGCATCAACAACAACAACAACAACAACATCATCATCAACAACAACTTCTAATCAACGATCAATAATAAATGGTCCATCATCAATGATCAACAATACAGGTACTGGACAATTATCATCATCAACAACAACAACAACAACAAATAATTATTCATCAACAATAACATCATCAGCAACAGGAACAGGAACAACAACAACAGGGATTCGTTCATCACCAGAAATTATGGTCTATGATGATGCATCATGTAAGTTTGTTTTTTTTTTCTCCATACTTTCTTTTTTTTTCTTATCTTTATGCTACAAAGAATGATAATTTTAGGAATCAGTTAGAAACCAATCAGCCAAAAAAAAAAAAAAAATCGACCAAATATCGATTTTATCGATTTTATTCGAATGAATGAATTAAAAAATATTCCTATAATCCATACAACATTGCATTCACAGATTTGAATGTTATCTCATCTGTGGATTATCATCATCATCATCATCATCATCATTATTATTATAGAGCTTGATGATTATCAATGATGACAAATGTCAAAAATTTCTTACTTTTAGAATAGAGTTGATATGTTGAAAATTACCACCCACAATGAATATAACTAAAACTATCAATTATGATTTGTTTGTTTGTTTGTTTTTCTAATCTTAAATTATCATCATCATCATCATCATCATTATCATTAGCAGCAACAGTGGATGTATTACAGTTCATTTCACAGAGACAGACAGACACACGATTTGCATATATAGCTTGTTTGTTTTGTTTTTGTCTTGTTTCATTCATTTATTGTCAATTGTTATCATAATTATAATTTGATGATGATATAATAATCTCTGTGTGTGTGTGTGTGTGTGTGTGTTTTTTTTTTTATTTTCCATTCATTATCTGTATCATTTGTTTGTTTGGCCACCACCACCACCACCAACCAACACCGAGAAGTGGAAATTTTTTTATCCACTTTTTTTTTCTTTTTTTGATTAACAACCAACAAAGTTGACAAATTCTCATCATCATCATCATCATTATATATATAGGTTCAAATGGATATGGCTCGTTAGATTTGATGATGAATGTGGGGGAAAAAAACGGATTTTTTTTTCTCCCATGAATTTATAGAAATGACAAATGCCAAAAATCCCAAAAAAAAGAAATAAATTCTCTACACACACACACACTAATGTTTTTCTGTTTTTATTCTTGTCAGTTTCATTGTTTTTTTCTCTTCATCTTCTCAATTTTGTGTTTGAAATGTTGTTTCACCATCTTGATGATGATAATCATGATGATGGTGATGATTATCTTGATCCTCATTATTTGTTGTTGTTTGATTTAGATAAAATTTTGTTGTTTTTTGTTTCATCATGGTCAATCATTGGATTTTTATTTTATATATTCCATGGAGAAAAACTGATGATCATGATCATCAACCTTGGGTTTGGGTGTGTCGTTGTTTTTTCTCTATTTTTTTTTTTTTTGTTATTTTTGTAGATAGATCACCACATTGTACTAAATTTTTATTGAATCATTGAATGACAATGTGTCAACCACATACACATACAGACACACATAAACAGCCAAACAATAACCATTTGAATGGCCATGAAATAATTGGATACATTTTATAGATATTTGCAAATTTCTTTTTTGATTTTTTGAGTCATTTCATCCATCAGAAAATAATAATGGTCAGCCATTTTGTTCAATTTGTTGAAATGAAAATTTCCATGCTAGTGTGTGTGTGTGTGTGTGCAATTGTGTATGAAAATTACATTCATCATCGGTGCATAAAATTCACAAGAATCAACATCATCATCATCATCATCATCAACAACATTATGAACCATTGAAATGTATCGTATAGCCATCCATCTTCAAATATTCGTTCCATTCGTTCATTTTTTTTTCTCGATTAATTATCATTTTTTTTTGTTATTCGCAAGTTTAGTTTGAAATTTTTCTGTTTCGTTTTTTTTTCGTTGATTTTAGTTGGGCAATTCAGTATAGTCATCATCATAATAAATAATTGTTTCGATTAATCTCTCGTCTAGTTCATTGGTTTGTGTGTGTGTGTGTGTGTGGTACATTTGGACAAACCTACCTGCCTACCTGTCTATTATTTTCATCCATATCAAAATTACCTCTCTCTCTCTATGTCTGTCGTTGTTTTTTCTCTTTGTTTTTTTCCATAGAAATGTATCCATTTATTTTTCAAGAGTTACACAATCAAAAACACACACACACACGCAGATAGAAATGAATCAATGATTATCATGATTATAGACATATGGCTATAATAATCATCATTATGATCATCATCATCATCATCATCATCAACCAAAATTGTGTGTTTGTGTCTGCGTGTAAGAGAGTGAGAGAGGGTATATATCAAACAAATAAACAAACAAGGTGAATGAACATTTTTTTTTTTCGTTTTTACATACCAACATCATCATCATCATCATCATATATAGCCGGCCATTTTGTCGACCCAACCTTTTTTTTAGTTTTTTTTTCTACTGAAAAAAACCACATTTCAGTGTAGTATAGAGCACCAACACCACCACCATCACCACTACAACCACAAACAAATACACACACTGTACATATCTACCTGAATAATCACGACGACGACAACGACAAAATGTGGAATGTAATAGGCTTTTTTTGGTCGGTGCGAAAACAAAATCCCCCCCAAAAAAAATGGACACAATTTTCTTCATTATAGGTCCAGGTTTTTTTTCGATTTTTTTTCTGTCTGTAAAAAAAAGTTTTTTCTGGCCGCTAAACAAAAATATTTGGTTGAATTTGTCCAAGAGAAAAAAAATTCATGATGATTGTTTATGCAATAATAATGAAATAAAATGAAATAAAAACCAAGATTCCGGATGTTCGATGTTTTGGTTGATCATCTGGTTGTTTTGGTTGTGGTGGTGGTCACATCAACATAAAAATTGTCAACCACACACATACATCCAATCTGGTTGTGTGTGTGTGTGTGTGTGTATTTAAAGAATTTTCTATTCTCCATCTCATTCTCAGACCATCAAGGTCATCATCATCATCAATTTACTTTCACTACACACTGCTTACTTTTCGCTCTGTCTGTGTTTATATTTTCAATGTTTTCAAACACATTATTTTTCAAAGATTTAAAAATAAATATGGTCATAAAACCAAGAGAAAATAAAAAAAAAATTTTCACATTTATTTATATTGTCTATGGTCAATTTTAATTCAATTCAAACATTTTCATTCACATTGAAATTGTTTAAAGACGTACTATGTTTTTTTTTTCAGTGAAGAAAATGCATTTAAAAAAAAAATCCAAATTATACCCATTATTGGACATAATCTCCTTAGTAGAAAAAAAATGGATCATCAAACCAGACAAACATTGATGCATTAAACACACACACACACACGTCTTGTCTTGTTGTTTTTGTTACATAATCGATTTTCAGTTTGTTTGTTTGTTTGTTTTTTTTCATATTTAAAATTGGATACAAATTAATTCTAGAAAAAAAATGGCCAAATGGTTCCGGATGCGTTTGTTGTTGAAAATTATTCAGCACCCAAAAAAAAAATACTCTTAAAAATCATAAATGTAGATTCATTTTTTTTCTTTATCTTGTGCAATAATAATAACGATGATGTTCATCATTATCATCATCATGATCATCATCGTCATCATGTGTTCTGAATACATACATTGAAATTCTTCACATTTGCATCCAAACAACACCAACACCAACAACAACACCAACAACAACAACAAAATCATCATCTTATATAAAGAATTTGTTAAGATAAATAAATTGCCACAATGGGAAAATATTCATATAATAATATCATGGGCACAAAAAAAAATATTCTGTTTCACCATTATTTATCCGTTATTTTATCCTGGAATATTCTAATTCTTTTTTTTTCTCTCACAAATTCTGGGTGCAATTGTTATAACAAAATACGTCTCATTTATGGCTCATGATTTTTTTTCTGATAAAGCCATAAAACATAGCATCCAGAGAGAAACAAAAAAAAATTTTTCCACCATGTATATAATGAGCGATTTAATTGCAACATTTTCATTTATTAATTTGAATATAAATCACCCCAAAATTGCCCCAAAAATAATAATCCACTACTGTAAATGGATCGAATTATTGAATCAATCAAGAATTTTTCATCATTCGAAAATCAAGACCATCCATCCACCCACGCACACACACACACACACACACACAGAGAGAGAGATGCGATGCACCAATTTCTCATTGATCCAATAAACCGAAAAGAAAAAACATTAAAAGAGAAATTCTGTTTAATGTAGCAAAACAAAACAAAACAAAAAAAAATTCTTTTTAATATGCAACCCATTAATTTGCACAGAATTATATTCAATAAATTGAATTGAATCGTAATATAAAAAAATACAGAATAAAATACAATGAAAATTCTTTACACACAAACACACACACGCACACACAGATAAAAAAAAAGAAACATCTTAATTTTCAATCAATAACAAAAAACAACAACAAAGAATTTCAAAAATTCTATAAAATTCAAGAATTTTTTGAAAAGGAAAAAAAAGTTTCGCTGTTTTGCCTGTTTGATTGCAAATAAAGAAAATCCAATCATAAACGACACAAGAATCAAAATGGCTTGGATTCAATTTATTTAAGTTCAATTCAATTCAATTCATTTCATTTCATTTGTTTATCTGGTTGGTTGGTTGGTTTATTATCATTTTTGTCTTTTTGTCTGTGTGTGTGTGTGTGTGTGTTTGTCCAATGTTTTTTTTCTTGCTTGTTTGTTTGTTTGTTTCATTCTAAATTACCATTTTTATATTTATATTTATATTTATTTCGTATACACATCCTGTCACAATAATAATAATGGTTAAAATATCTACAAATAAGCAATAATAAACGGCGATAATAATAATAATAATCGTCCATTATTATAATTATGGGCAATTAATTTAATTATTTATGGTTCTAGCTACTACGAACAACAACAACAACAACAACAAATTGGTGATGACGATGATGACGATGATGATGCTTCCAATGGATGATTCTAGTCAGCAAAATGTTTGTTTGTTTGTTCAGTTTATTCATTCATCGTCATTGTTGTTGTTTGTCGTGGATAATGATGGTTGATGATGATGATGATGATGATAACGATCATTGAATTTTTTTTTTCAAACAGCAGCAACAACAACAACAACAACAACAGCGAAAAAAAATTTAAAGATTGTAATCGTTGTGAAATAAACAAAGAATGAAAACATTGACAGTAATTCAGTTTTTTTTCCAATGTTTATTAGCATCAATTTTAAATGTTTTTTTCCTGTTTTATTTTGGTTCTTTTCACCATTCTTATTGATTATTTAACTCTTTTTTGTTGCTGTTGTTGTTGTTGTTGATTTGTTTATATTAGTTTGATTATTATTAACTGAAAATCGATTTCGAATCGAATAGTTTATACATTTCAAAGTAATGTTTTTTGGTTTACTTTCAACGTATGAATCAGTCACACTTTTGATTGATTTTGTTATTGAAACATAAAGAGAACAAAAAAAAAAAAAAAAAATTCATGACTGAAACATAGAATATAAATGACGGGAAACCGTTATGTTTTTTTTTTACGTCGTACAACGATTCCAACAATTTTTCATTGATGATTTTCAATGGAATTTAATAACATCATCTTCAAATCATCATCAACTGAAATCTCTCTTTGCTTTGTCTTTTTTTTCACACAAAATGATGATGATGATGATGACTTGTGGTTTCAGAATCGACAGTCAAAGATGTATTTTTTTTTTCTTCTTTTTCTAAACATCTCTTGATTAGCAGTCATAATCATTATCATTATCATTAACACACAAGTGGCTTTTTTTTGGTGGTTTGGTGGTCATCTTTTTTTTCCACCATGATTATGATGATGATGATGATGATGATGATTATGGTTTTTGTTTTGTTTTGTTGAAAAAAAATGACCAATTTAAACTAAACAAAAGTATTTTTTCCCCTACCGCACACACACACACACACAGAGACAAACAAAAATTGATCAAAGTACTACTAAATTGAATTTTGTTTGTAGCATCCAAACTATAATGAGAATAATTATGTGAAAATTGTTGTTGTTGTGTGTGTGTGTGTGTGTGTGTGTGTGTGTGTGTGGACATTTATGTGTGTTCGTGTTATCTTTATTCTGTACAAAGATTATACAGAATGGTGTGAAATAAATTCCTTTTTTCATCATCATCATCATCATCATCATTATTGGAAAATTTTCCTGGAAATTCTTCATCATTTTAAATTTATATTTTTTTTTTTTGAAATTTTCTCGTTTTTCATTTTTTTTTTTTTTTTGATACAATTTGAACATTCCAAAAACTGTGTGTGTGTGTGTGTGTGTGTCTGTTTACATTAAAGAAAGAGAAGAGAAAAATAAACTGAAATCGATTGATTGATTGATTATCAATCCAATTTTTTTTTTATTTCACCACAATGGTCTATCTTGTGTTTATGTTTATATTTGAAAATTTAAATTTCCTTGACAGCTATACAAAGATAAAGTGTTAAATTTTTCTATTTTAGATCCATTGTAGCAACAATTGAAAGTAGCAAAACCAAAACAACAACAAAAAAACAACAAAAACAACAAAATGGACGACATAATTCCAGAGAAAGAAAAGAGTGAGAGGAGAGAGAGAGAGAGAGAGAAAAACTTTGGCCCTTCCAATCAATATCGATCATTTTTCACTAGAAAATTTTTTTTTTTTTTTTTTTTTTTGGATTTATCATTCATGGCAAATTGAATACTTGATCAGAGATTGATTGAGATTTTCATGTTTCAACACGATTGACATTATTGTGAATGTGCCAAGTGAAAATATAAGGATTTATCGTTGATTTTTGATCAATTTGCGCAAAAAAAAAAAATTAATCAACAGAAGAAGAAAAAAAAGAAAAAATTTCTTTTCGCAATTGCTGAATCAGCAATTTTTTTTATATATTGATTTTTCATATCATTTTTTTCGGTTTTGGATATCGGAAATCAATCACAGATCAATCAATCAAACACACACACACACACACACAAACAGTCGTATCGAATTGTATATACACACGGAAATCAAATGTATCCAAAAATAAGTTGAAAGAGTTGATTTGATTTGAAAATTTCAATGGATTCATTTTTTTCGATTGATAAATATTCAGAAAAAAATTGATACTTTTGATTTGTAATATTTGATTATTTTTTTTTCAGTGTTGATGAAAAAATTCATTTTTCAATCGATTACTCTCTCTCTCTTTTTGTTTCGGATATCCAAGGTCAAAAATTTAAACTACTGGTTTTTTTTACATTCAAACTACACAATAGTAGATTACCTATTAGGTAGGACCTAGGACATATGGCAATAGGGTCCGCAAATGTTTCTTTTATTAACTTTTCAAATTTTATAGGTACAATTTTTGTACCATGGCCAGGTTTATTTCAAACAAGAGGAAAAAAAATACCACACACACACACACACACACAAAACGAACCACGTAATGACAATAAAATGAAAAAAAATATCTATCCATCAATAACGACGACAATTATGACAAAAAAGCAAATAAAACACGCCTCCATCATTATCATCATTATTATAAATTCTAAATGAGCCGTAACAGTAAGGAAAAAAATTTGTCATTTACAAGAAAAAAATTCCGGTTATCATTATCATCATTATTGTTGTTCAAATATAGAAATTCTGATGACGAGATTTTTCCAAATACCTGTTTTTTTATTATTGACAAATGACAATTGGTCGAAAATGGCTGATTGGTTGACTGGTTTCTATTTTTTCTTGTTCTTGTTCTTGTTTGATTGATTAATATTTTTTCTGCCCACCCCTCACATTTTAAAAAAAATGTCAACTAGGAAGCATTGACCTTTTTTTCGGTCAATAAAAAATTCTGTTTTAAATTAAATCAGAATCCATTCTTTTTTCTTCCTCTGTTGTTGCTGTTGATTCTAAATCGAGTATTTAAAACAAAAATTGAATTTTTTTTTTCGTTTTTTTATCGTTTCTCTCTCTCTCTCTCACTTCCGTATGTGAATGATTGTTATTCGATTCTAAAATATCATATTGATGATAATCAGATGCATCAATGTCAAGCCGAATGGCACCTAGTCCAATACCAATGACCGATGATAATCGACGACAATTAGAATCATGGTGTCGTACATTGAATCAAAAATTAATGGAAAATCCAATTGAATTGATTAGCAATTATGCATTGATGGCATTATTACGTGAAAAATATGATCCAGGACGTGTTATTGATGCCCTACTTGAAGGTATGTGTACGTCATGTATGTTTTTTTTTTTTTTGTTTTGTTTATTCGATTCATTCGATTTATGTTCATCCATCTTTATATTCACTTTTTTCAACAAAGTTAATGCAAATTTTTTTTTCATAGATTTACAATGGCTACATGTTTAGAATTTTAAACATTTTAATATACACGGATGTTCATGATGATGATCATCATCATTTGAAGCATTTTGTATCGGGATTTTTTTTTACTTTGAAAAATGAAAACTTTTTTTCTCTGTTTTGTTCGCTGTTGAGCCATTGTTGAAAACAAAATTGGGATAAAATCAGAAAATCCATAGTTTGCTCTTGGTTGGTTGGTTGGTTGAATTGCTTATTTTTTTTTATTACTATGAGCCCGAAAAAAAATGGATGAGAAAAAAGAAAATCTTCATCTTTGGATGCTTTGGAGCTTCATCATCATGATCATAATCATCAAGCATTCACCACATGTGATTTTTTTTGTAACGTTTGAAAAAAACGACAACAGCAACAAAAAAATTTAATTTCAGTTTTTTTTTGTTGTTGCCATTTGTGAATGATGATGATGATGATTATTATGTTTTATTTTTTGCCATCCATTTCGTAGAATTTGAAATAAGAATCTTTATTTATTTCATTTCATTTTTTTTTTTTGCTACATCTATGTAGCGAATTGATGTAGCAAGACATGACATTAAGGAGTGATTTGAATTCTGTATCCAATGCTCATCATGATGATGATGATGATGATGATGAGCAGTCCATAATAATAACACTTTTGCATCCATTTCAAACTTTGTGATAAAAAAACGATGATGATGATGATGATGATTTTTTTTTTCTGAAAAAAAATTTTTTTTTATGTGTCCATTGAAGATTGGATTTTTTTTCTATAGTGTGGACATAATCGATGACCACCGACTGTGAATTAAATTTTTATTTTTATTTTATTCTTGTGTTGTTTTTGTTTTTTTTTTAAATTTCGTTCAAATGAATCAAATGGTCATGGTGGTGGTGGTGGTGGTGGTGGTTTTTTGTTCGAAATTTTGAATTTTTTTTCTGGTTTGATACACTTTAATGATCATACACGATGTGTTTTTTATGATCGAGCAAAAAAAAAAAACTTTTGGATTATCATCCGAAATCATTCAATCGATGAAGGGTCATTATTCGATTTCATCCATTTCTAAAATAAAGCAAAAACCAATCACACTATGAATTCTGGTGTGTTGGAAAATTTCCATTAATGTGGCTTTTCGTGTTTTTGCATTTTTTTTTTTTTTTTTTTTGGTTGATCAAATCTGATTCTGTATGTTAATGTTTTTTTTTATAATATATTTGAAAGAATCGCCTGTACAGGTAGATTTATTTGGAGAAAAAAAACATAAATTTTTTTTTCAGTTTTTTTTTTTGGTCGTAATTATAGCCAAATTGATTTTTTTTTCTCTATATTTCTTTAAATGAAAATCCTGCTATGATTGGGTTTAATGGCTACGACATTTAACATGTATCTTATATGTCGTGTCGTGATTAATGATTTTGTCTTTTTTTAACGAAAGAGAATCGTTAAATTTTCAATTAAAAACCAAAAGAAAACAAAAAAATAAGATGTGATCAACATTTTTCATACTGATTTTGATGAACAAAAACCTAATATACACACAGCGCGCACACATATTCTTTTTTTTTAATTCAAAAAGAATTCCTTCAAATGGATACTGTAGCCAAATGCCGTTTATTGCCATCATTTCCTACCATATATTAGATATATATAAATTGATTGGATACATTGGATGACCGAGACATGGTTATGTCGTAAATTTTTCTTTTTTTTCAAGTTTCCAAGTTTTCAAAAAAACGAATAATTTAGATCAAGGCAATGAAAAAGAGATATATATGTTTGGAAAAGTTGCATTTTTATTATTATTATTACTGGAAAATGCAAAAGTTTTTTCATCATTATTATCAAACATAATGAACATTGCCACAGCAAAAAAAAAAAAAAAAAAAAAAAAAAAAAAAAAAAAAAAAAAACAAAAAAAAAAAAAAAAAAAATGTACAAAAATTGTTGCACTGATCTTGATTCCATAACATCACATCACATGTTTATTCAATGTTTGTTCATCATCATCATCATCATCATCAGGAAAAAAAAATTCCAACATTTAACATTCAAACCAAACAACAACAACAACAACAACAACAACAAACGACAGCCATAACCATATCATATGAAGGGATATCAAAAAAAAAAAAAAAAAAAACCATCATGGTATCCAGCCGAGAATTTTTTTTCCATCCATCCATCCATCCATCCATTTTATCTATATGTGTGTGTATTATCTCCACAACATCATCATATTTGTGCGACACATTTTTTTTCGGTCTGTCTGTCTGTCTTTTGCCAAGGGAAAAACTAAATTTTTTTTTCTTCCAGTATTATCAGTGTCGTAAATTATTATTATTATGATGATTATTATAGTTTTTTTTTCTAAAAAAAAAAAGTTTAGTTTCGCGGAAAAAAAAATTTTTGTAAAATTTATTCACCAAAAAAAAAAAAGATTATTATGGTAGTGGTAGTGTAGTAGCAGTTGTAGTGGTATTATTATTAGTTATGATGTGTATGTATAGTTTTTTTTCTAAAATAATGCAATGATAACTTTGAACAGTTTTCGTAATTTGATGCGCAAAAAATCGTTGTCAAAGTTTGTTATTTTTCGTAAAATTTATTCACCAAAAAAATGATTATGATCTAATGGTAGTGGTAGTAGCAGCAGTAGCAGTAGCAGTAGCAGTTGTAGTGGTTAGTGGTAATGGGTTAGAATTTAATTTATAATCATTTTGTTGTTGTTGTTGTTGTTTGTAAAAAAAAAAATGAAAAATGCAAAAAAAAGACCAACAAACGAACAAAAAATACATTTTAAATTAAGTTTAAGACAATGATGATTCTGGTGTTTTTTTTGTCAGGGCAAAACCCAACACCACAGGAAATTGTCTACGTTGTGTTAATGAAAATGATGAATGTTGTTTTTGTGTGTCAATAGATTGGAAGTGGTAAAAAATTATATGTTTTTTTTTTTTTTTAGTTCATTTTATATGGATTTTCAATTTTGTAGTAGTGGTTTTATCCAAAAGTTCAATGGTGTGTTGTGTGTGTTTTTGGCCATTTTTTTGGAATGTGTCCAATATGTTGTTATGCAATGATACACTTTGGAACAACAACATTACCGTTTTTAAGAAGCCATTCATTGTATTCAATATTTTCTCATATTGGTGCAATGATACCAAAGCTTTCTTGGTGCTCAACTGCAATTGTATAAAATGTATCCAATTCTTGCGACTGCATGATCAAATTGATGCGCACGCATCATTTCGTTGTCATCAGTTGGTTAGTTTATTATCATCATCATCATGTGCGGATAGGCCAATGAAAAAAAGCTTGTCAAAGCTACATTTTCAAGAATGTTTTTTTTCTACTTTCAAAAAAAAAAAAAAAAAAAAAACACTGAAAATTTTTTGGGCGTCGATAAATGTGTAAATGGCCAATTTTCGTACTTGTTGTATTATCCATATATTTTCAAGTTTTTTTTTCGTTGTCGTTGTGTAAATGTTTTCGTACATTTGTTTGGTTAGGTTTTTTTCCCTTGATTGGTTGGTTATGTATGGGCGATGGCCACATTCACAATTGGTGGATTTTTTTATCTGTAATTCCTTCGGGGTTTGTTGATTGTTTGATTGGATATATATGAGAATTGCGTGATTCTAGTTATTTATTTGAATTCGTTGTTGTTGTTGTTGTTGTTGGAATTGCACTACGGTTAATGTATATTACCACTATTTTTATTTATGATTATCATTATCTTGTCATTTTCATTATACACATATAAATCAAAATGCAAATAAGAAAATTTTCATAGTTTCAAATAATTTGAATTTTATTCTCTCATTCTGTCTCCACATTTCCATATTTTCTTTTGGCCACCAATTGATTTATATCCCACACACACACACAGACATACATCTCGATTTGGACGTTTGTTTTTTTTTTATTTCTTGTTGAAACATACATTTTGTTTCTTTATCACTGTTTTTTTTATAGTCTCGTATTCTTTTCAGGTTTTTTTTTTGCTATTGTCATGTCCAATGCCAATTCTTCTTCTTCGTTCTTTTTTTGTTGTTTTTTTTGCATTATTTCTCGTTAAATCATTTAAAAAAAAATGAAATTTTGTTTTGTAGCCATTTAAAAAAAAATCAAGAATTTTTTTCTCACTACGCATGTGTGTGTGTGTGTATTACATATATATAAAAATTCTGTATGTATGTATTGATGATGATTATGTAGCCAACAAAGTAGCTACATTATTGCACATATAAGAAATGTAGGCGGTTCTTTCGCATTTTTTCGTTGGTCGATTGGTTGTTTGGTTGGTTGGTTTGTTCATTTTCTATTTGGCCATTCTTTGAAAATTGTTTTGTTACAATAGAGGAAAAAATGTGAAAACTAAAGGTTCATCCTTGGTTCATTCATTCATTCATTCATTTTTTCGTACACACACACACATTTTTGTAATTTTTGATGAAAATTCATGCGCAAAAAAAAATTTTTTTGTTTTTGTAGCCAAATAAAAATTCTTTCAAAATGTCCGTCTGTCTGTCTGTCCGTTCGGATGATTCTGTGAAGGTCTACAGGCAGGATACGACAACAAAAGGAGCATGTACGGAACGATGTAGCAACAAACAAATAAAACAAACAAAAAAAATAAATGAATATAAAATTCTGGAAAAAATAAATTTGAATTTAGGGAGAAAAAAAATTATTAAAGAATTTTATCAGGCAAAACAAAAAAACAAAAACAAAAACAAAACACAAGAATATTCCATGATGAATGGATGGATGGATTAATGGAAAATTTGATAGGATTCTTGTCCTCTCCCCCCGAAAATAAACCAGAATTTCTTTTTTTTTTCTTATGAATTTTATACCTATTAACCTGATCATTTTAAAATATTCTTTTTTCAATCATTTCTTTCGTCCACAACAAATCAATAGTATCAAATAATCAATTAATTATAAATGGAAACCTGTCACCAACCACACCGCCACCACCACCATTATCGGCATCATCATCAACATCATCTAAATCATCTAAATCATCATCATCAACAACATTATTGATGAATGGTCAAAGAAATGGTAAATTATCATCATCATCATCATTATCACCAACAAGAACATCGAAATCTGGTTTTAATTTGGATTTAAATTCTTTAGGTAAAAATAATAACAATAACAATACAACATCGGTTATAACAACTGCTACAATTACTGGTAAAGATAATGATGATCGTGATTTAAGAACAATATCGAACAATGCTAATAATCGAACAAATTCAAATCCATCATCATCATCATCATCATCGATTGCTAATTTAATGACAGCAAAATCAATATCGAATCATCATTCATCACATTTAACAAATGTTCATCTTCATCATCATCATCATAATCAACAGCATTCAACAACACCGATGATGACCAATGGTTTATTACCAACGGCATTAATTGGTCTGAATCGTAATCTTTCATCATCATCATCATCCACATCATCTTCATCGCCATTTGGTGGACAACAACAACAACAACAAATATCCGGTGGATTACCACCACCACCGGTGGTAACAATACCACCACCACCGCCTCCATCACATACATTATTAAATCCATTACTTGCTTTTAGTCATTTTGCTGATTTACAGAATGCAGCTACTTGGTCTCAATTTGCTGCTGCTGCTGCCAGTGGTGGTGGTGGCGGCGGCAGTAATCGTTCATCATCAGGTGTTGGTGGTGGTGGTGGTGGAAATGGAACATTCCCACATCATCATCATCATCATCATCAACAACATCATGGAAATATTGGTGGTGGTCCAGCATTTCCACATCCACGATCATATTTTGCTGGATTATTTCCTGGATCATCATCATCATCAACAACAAATTTACCAACAACAACAACAACAATAAATTCATCGAATAATGGAAACATTAATTCTCATCAATCATCAACAATTAATGGTCAAAGAAATCGAAATTTATCACCCAGTCCAACTGGTACTGCACATCATCATCCATCATCATCAATGAATCATGTTGGTCATTTTAATCATAATCATCATCATGGTATGATTGGATCCGGTTCATCCAATATGACTATAAATTCAAATTTAAATCATCCACAAACATTGGCTGAATCAGCATGGACTGCTCATTTAACATCACATTTAGCATCAATTATTTCGAATCATCCATTGAATCAATCTCAACAACAACAACAACAACAACAGACAAATCATCATGGATCAAATATTCAAACAACATCAGCAACAAATAATCGATCAACACCATCATCGACAACTACATCAACAACGATGATAAATACAACTACAAAAACAATGACAACGATGAATGATAATGGTAATCGTGAAGGACAATTATCATCATCATCATCATCATCACCATTGCAATCACCATTGCCATTGCCATTGCCAATATCAAGACCGGATAGTCGAGAATCACCATCGGTTGATGTTATTACCGATATTAATGATGAAAATAGTCAATCACAACAGCAACAAACATCTGATAATAATAATAATGGTGGAAATAGTACACCATCACCATTACCATCACCATCATCATCACCATCATCATCATCATCATCATCATCCACAACATCATCATCGTCGTCAAATCAACATCAAGAACAACAACATTCACCAGAACCATTATCATTGATTAATAGAAGTCGTACACCATCAGCATTTCGAAGAACATCAACGGCAAATTCAAATCATCATACGAATAATGTTTCATCATCATCAACAGCAACAACAGCAGCAGCAGCGGCAGTAATATCTACAACTGCTACTGCTACTGCTAATGTAGCTACTACATCTTTAGTCAATACATCCGATTAATGATGACGAATATATCGATATGAATTATTCTTGAAATTTTGTTCATTTCAAAAAAAAAAAATTTGGGTAAGTTATAATCAAATCTATAATCGATCTATGAATCAATTGATTAGTATTCCGTGGTAGCATTATTCCGTTAGAAATGGTTGATGGACTCTGTGTGTGTGTGTGTGTGTGTGTGTGTGTGTGTGTGTGTGTGTGTGTGTGTGTGTGTGTGTGTGTGCTAATCACTGGATAATTTTGGTCTTTTTTTTTCTTTGAGTTCGATTTTTTTTATTCTTCTTCTTCTTCTTCTTCGTTAGTGATCGCCCACTTGGGTCTCATAATGATAATGATGATAATTTATAAACCATCCATGAATATAATGACCCATCATCATCATCATCATCATCATGAATGGTCCATTTATAAATGATATAACCACATGCCATTTAAATAAAAGAATCTGACCACTTGAATAATCTATTTGTGTGTGCGTATGTGTGTGTAAATGAGGAATAATCAAAAAAATTCCTCCATAAATGAGAAATATGGGAGTAAACTGTAATGAACCAAAAATGAAAAGGACAAATTATTCATTAACAAACCAAAAAAAAAAAAAAAAAAAGGATAAAAGGACATTTGTAACTGTACAGAAAATGGTCATTAACATGAATCATCGGTCAACAGATCTCCACCATTCAAAAGAAATTCATAAAATTGAAATTTCTAAATTTCAAAAAAAAAAAACAAAGAATCGATACAAGCAGAAACGAGAAAAAAAAACTCTGGCCATAGCTCAATATATAAACTAAATAACTAAACTAAACTAATTGTTTATTTTGTCTGTTTGTTCAATGATCCATAATACATGGCGCCAAAGAAAACATTGGAACAACATTTCATCTCCCAAATGAATGGTGGTGATCCATGAATCAAATCATTTGATTTTTTTCTCTCTATGGATTTTTATTCACAAGCCATTTGGTTTGTTCAAAATACACATTCTGGTCTGTGGGTGTGTGGGGGTGTTTGTGCGTAATAGTTGCATAATAAGATTGTCATAATTGCAAATTGTTGTTTATATGAAAAAACGATAAAATATTGATGTTTTTTATAGCAAAAAAAAAAACAAAACAAAAAACACAAGATGGAAAGAAAGTAAAAATGACTGACAATTTTTATCGCTCATTTTTTTCTCGGTTCCAAGTTTCTGGAACAATTCTTTTCAATGTTGTAAAGCAAAGAGAGAAAGAGAGAAAAAAATGTGCAAAAATAGCAAAAAAAAAGAGAAATATTCTGGTGATTCTAGAATCTATAGAAGTAAAAAAAACCGGGCAATTTGAAAGCAAAAAAAAAAAATAACGAGCTTCAAAATGAATGAATATATGGCCATATCCATGAATCATTCGAATAGCAACAACAGCAACAACAACAAAATGAATGAATGAATTCGTTCCATAGAACGATTCCATCCACTGTGTTTTCATGTATGTATCCCTCCAGAATAAATTCTTTATTCTTACAGAATTTTTCCGTTGACCAAAAAAAAAGACAGAATTGTTAATATGAACGAAAAATGTGTTTTTTTTCTCTCTCTCTCTCTCTCATCATTGTTGTTGCTATATTTTCCTCTCTAGAGTTTAATTACTCGTTGTCGTTTTCGTACAATTTCATTTTTTGCTACTGTAGCAATCGGATTTTTTTATTTTATTTTGTTCGCTACACATTATATGCACAGTATTTTCATTTCAGCATTATTGTATGGCATGTCATTTCATTTTGTCTTTCTCTGTGTGTGTGTGTGTGTATGTTGAAGAATATTCTTTATTTCTCATGAACATTAACATTTTGGAAACAAATACAAATGGCACATAAATTTTTTTGTTTTTTGTTTTTGTTTTTTATTTTCACTTTGAGCTCCCATTCCATGAAAAAAAAACAAAAAAAGAAAGAAAGAAAGAAATGGAAAAATGCCATATTCTTGCAATTTTTATTCTTGTTTTTTATTACATTCATACACACACACACACAGAAATAGATATAAAATGAACATTTTGGTACAGATACACACACACACGAATGCAAGCTAATCAACAAATGATTGGAATGAGAAAATTGAAAAAAAAATTTAAATGAAAATGAAAAACAAAAAAACAGAATCAAACGATTGATTATTAAAATCTATCAGTTATAATCATGCAATCAAATCTTAATGAATCCATTTGAAAAGCAAAAAAAAAGAGAGAGAGAGAGAGAGAGATGGAAAATTACAATTCATTAGAATTTTTACAAACAAACAAACGAGCAATCATTTCGCTACATTAGATTCATATATGAACATACATGCGTAGAATGGTGTGGGGGGGAAATTTGTACATTTTTGTACCTTTTTTCTCTGGAATCTCTGGAAGTAGAAGAAAAAAAAATAAATAGATTTCGTTTCGATACGATTTCGACATCGAAATAATGATAATGATGATGATTAGATTGAATTGAATTGAATCGAATTGAATTGAATTGGTTTTCAATATTTAGCTTTTTGTTTCCAAATCTAACGATGATGATGAACTTTTTCATTTTCAATTTTTTTTTGTTTGTTCCACCAATTCTCAAATTCAATATGATGAATCTAATTCTATTACAAGAATTTTATTGAATAAAATTCTATTACAACTCAATGATGATGATGATGATGATACCGAAAAAAAAATTTCTCATCAAGAAAAAAAAAGATTCTGTTCATTTTCAAAGTTTCGATTTATGACAACATTGAAAAACAGCAACAAAAACAAAAACAAAAAACTTTATTCTGTGGCCAATTATATGCCATTTTTGCAGGATAATCAAAAAAAAAAAAAAAAAAATATCATCAAATTCATGGGGACGTCTCGATTCGTTCGATTGAATCAGAGAGAGAGAGAGAAAGAAAAAAAAACATAATTGGAATTTTGTGTTTTAATTCATGAGAATATTCTTTAGTCAACCAAAAAAAAAAAACAAAAAAAAAAAAAAACAAAAACCAAACGCAAAACGGCCAAAGTTTTTCAATTTCTTATATACCAATAAATAGAAAACACAGGGAAAAAAATCCAATATGATTTTTAGTCATTATTTTATCAGTTTTTTTTTCAACGAAAAAAAAAACATTTATTAACTTAAAAACTTTTCCATTAGACATACACATACACACACAAAATGGCTCATCATCATTCAGAAAAAAAGCCAAAAATTATGGTCGATTATAATGAAAAACAAGACAACAGAGTGGTGGTGGTGGTGTTGGTGGTGCAAGCGGTGGTGATGATCAAGGGCATGAGGGGGAGAATAATTTAAAAATTTTCAATAATTCCAAACGCGTATCAGAAATTTTTCTTTTAAATTTAAAAAATCCAATCTCTTGGATTCGGTGTGTGTGTATGTGTGGGTAAAATTTAAAATTTTAAAATTGAAAACGAATCAAATAATGCATCTGCTGATGCTGATTATATATATATAATGATGATGATTCTGGTTTCTAACCACTCCCCAGAGAGATGAGTTTGAATATTTTTTTTTTATAATTTAAATTTGAGTTTTTGTTGTTGTTTGGATGTTTTTTTTTCTTTTCTTTTCACCATTCATACATATAGTGTCATTGTATTGTTTTCAATTGATGATGATGATGATCAGGGAATGTGAAATGTGTGTTTTTTATTTTGCTACTGTAGCAAATAAAAATTTGTGCTCAAATTTTGATTCCAAATGGCCATGACAAACGTTTATATTTTTATTTTTTTTTACGACAAACGACAATTCTCAATGAAAAAAAAAAACATAAAATCCAGTCGCACACACACGCACACACACGCAGACAAACCAGTCCAAGGTTTTTTTTCCATCTCTCACTGATTTGATTTGTTGATTTGTTGATTGTTGATTTGTTTGTGTGGTGATGAATTTTAAATTTGATTGAATGAAATTTATAACAACAACAAAAAAACATTCATTTCTCATTCACAACAGAAACAAAAAAGAATATTCAACAATATTCCAATTCAATGAGCTGTGTAATTTTTGGGCAAATTGGCCTGGATTCACGCACACACCATATATATACATATATATTATATCATCATATAACGTAAGTGTTTTAAAAAATTTCATTCATTTTCAATACAGAATTTTTTTTTTTAAATACAGAATCATCTGGCTATCACAAATCATTGATATTTGAAATATTGATTTCATCATCAGCATCATTTGGATTCCAAATCATCATGGATCATCATCATCATGGATCATCATATCATAGTTAAAACAAAACAAACAAACAAAAAAATTTCTCAACATCAACAAGCGACTTTATTCATTTAGGATTGTAATTCAATTGTATTCAAATTGGAATTTTTTTTTTTCTTTCGTTTTCTTTCAATTATCATCACACAATAATACTGGTGATCAACACTTCTTGTTTGAATAATTTTTTTTTTTGCAAATGTTTTGAAAACAAAACACAAATCAAGTCTCAAAGAGACAATAAAACAACGATCATCATCATTATCATCATCATCATCAAACAAGTTGTGTTACAAAACTGCTAGCTGATTATAAACTAAAAAATTTTTTCACTTATTCAAATACCAAAAAAAAACATACAAAATTGCGACATCTTAAGAATTGATTGATTTCAATGTTTGAAAAATTCCATTTTCTTGAAATGGAATCAAATGAAACAGAGAGAAAAACACGATACACCCACACACACACACATGTACCCCTCTTATTCGAATTATGTTTGACAGAAAGAACAAAAAAAATGAGAAATTTCATAACAAAACAGCATACAGAATATTCATTAATGTAACCAAAAAAAATTTCATTAGGATATATAATAACTAGGATTTGTTATTAATTGATTTCATTCTATTTCATTCTTTTAATCAATCATTCTATGTCTCATTCATTGCTACAATGATTCACACGAACACACACACAGACATAAACAAACATTAGCTAAAAGCTACTTTTTATTACAATTAATCAATCAATGATGATCGATAATATTCAAATTAATCAAATTCTCTAGGATTCTTATTATTATCAAATGTTCATTATTTCTCATTCTTATTCTTTTTATTTTCATTCTGTTTGTTTAAAATTACACACACACACATGATGAACAATACTTTTTACCACGTCTTGACACATTTAATTGTATCAATACGATTGTATCACAAACAATCAGAAAAAACCAAAAAAATTAAACCACAAAAATTCATTGAATGAATCAACAATGCATATGCACATTAAATGTAAGGACGTTAAACAAACCGGTGGTCACTATTATTATCAATCAATATCAAATCAATACTAAAAAACAAAAAAAAACACTGTTAACCAAAAACGAAACAAAACAAACAACCAATATTTTTTCTCAAATTCAATTCATCATCGATCATCATCATTATTATAATCGGCAAATTGATTGATTTTCTTATTATTATTATTCAAATTTTCTTTTGCTTTTTAAAACAATTTCATCATCATCAACATTGACCCCAAGGGTCACTCATACACACACACACACATGCACACAGTCAGCAAGAATATTATTATTATTGTCAAGCTCTCAGAATCAAACTTGCAAGTCAGAGAACAAAAAAAAAATTGAATAATTTGTAATCAGCTGATATATATTCAGATCTGTGCATGTGGAAAAACTTTTTCTTTTTGCTTTTTTTTGTTTTTTTTCAATATAACTTTTTTTCTGATAAAAAAAAATAAAATAAAAATAAACAAAAAAAAAAAAAATTATTTCAAATGAGAAATTTTCCATCACCACCACCACCACCACCCACCGCTGCCAACAAAATGAATAGCTCGGTACAGGAATTGTTCGGGGAAAAAATTGAAAAAATAAACAAAACAAAATCGACAAAACAAATTGCAAATTGCAATTAAAATGGATTTTGAAACTTTCTTTTCGTTTTGGTGGTGGTGGTGGTGATGAAGGGAAAAGAATTTATTTGCATGAATTTTTTTTTGTTTTTGTTCCCCACATTCAAAAGTCTTTTTCTTTCATTTGTTTTTCCGGGCTCATTATCTTTCTCATTTCTTTATCATCACAAACAATTAGTTTGAACATGAGTAAGAAAAAAAAACCTTGGAAATTTCATCATCATCATCATCAAGAATAAAAAAAACCAAAAATAGAAATTTCAGGAACCAAAATCATCATTTTCTCTCGCTCTCATTAGTCATTGTCAATGGTTCATTCTTTCAATTTTTCCGGTATTTTTTTTTCTTCTCTGGTGGCATTAAATTTATCATCAGAAAAAAAATGCAAAAGAATCGATTTGGACGCAGAATCGATTCGAGAATAAACAACAAGTTAATGGCCAAAAAAAAAGAAAAAGTTCCATCGGCCATTGTTGTTGTCATGGAATTTTTGCCCCTTTTTTTCTGGCCAAAAAAAACGAAAATTTTTTTTTTAATTACTTTTTTTTACCCGAAATTCTTGATTCTTATTCATCCACAATGAAACACCAGCCATTTTCATAGTCAAATGAAAATATCAAAAGTTGAGAAAAACAACAACAACAAAAAAGAATTTCAAATTCCGGGATTTTTTCCATTTGTGTGTGTGTGTGTGTGTGTGTGTGTGTATGGATCGCCATGGCTAAAGGTGTTTGGCTCGATGTGATCAATGTGAATAACGAGGAAACGAAAAAAAACATTGGCGTGAGAAAGTTACCGGAAAAAAAGTTCATTTCAATTCTGTTGGAATATTCCTGAAAATGAAAATGGAATTTTTTTTGGGGGGAGAGAAAAATTGAATTTTTCTCTCGTTTTTCACACACACACACAAAAAAAAACAATCAATGAATGAATTGAATGTTTACTTTAAAAAAAAATTGGATTAAATTTCAATCAAAAATCGTTTATCAATTTTGGAGATTTAAAATTCTTGAAAATTCCAAGTGTGTGTGTGTGTAAATGAAACTAAGATGAAGATGATGATGATGATGATTGCAGCAGAAATTGGAAAAAAAACAACAAAATTTCTATTTTCTTTTTCTGTTCTCATTTCCAAACAACAATTATCTTTATTATTATTCGAAATCCATACAAAATAAACACAGTGACAGTGTACTGAATAACGAAAACACATTTTCTGGAACATTTCAAATGTACTTCAAAAAAAGCAGCAGCAAGAAAATTTCTTTTTTTTTCCATTTTCATTTACGGTGTATTTGGTGTAGTTTTTTTTCGTTCATTGTTTGATCACTGTATGATGATTAGACCCAAGCGAGCCATTTTCATTTTCATTCATTTATTTCAAATTTAGTGATTCTTTTTTTCTTCGTAAAAGATTTATCGGTATATACGGGAACAGGAAAATTACAAACACAGAGAGAAACAAACAAAAAACTCAAAATTCACAGATGAGATTTTCAATTTCAATCTTTAAGTAGGAAAAAATCTCCAAGGAATTCTTGAAAGAATAAAGACTTACAGAATAATTTGATCATTTTTTTTGGTTCAAGTAGTTGCTTACTATATGATTCAAGTAGCAGTTGATGAAAATACAAAACCAAACCAAACAAAGAGTAAAAAAAAATTAAAAGTTTTTTTCTCTCTATGAAAAAAAAAGAAAATTTTCAAAAATCAATTTTCCACTTTTCGCAGTGTAACCATCTTATAACTGGAATGATGAATTAGATTATTGCTCGATTCTTGATTCTTTGATGTGTATATTCACAACGACAACAACAGCAGCAACAACAATAATGAAATTCATTAAATAATAATGAACCAAATATGAATGAGAATAAATGGCTAACTAGACTAGACTAGATACTTGTTGTTGTCGTTGTTGCTGTTGTTGTTGCTGTTGTTGTTGCTGTTGTTGTTGTTGTTGTTGTGTATCATCATAATACATCACTTGATCATCATTTTCATCATGAATACATTTTTGTTTGTTTCTTTTTTGTTGTTGTTGTTGTTGTTGTTATTTTGTTTTTTTCCTGTTTGTTTGTTTATTGAATTCAGTAATAATAATAATAGATTGAATTCTCTCCTTTCTTCTTATTTTTCCCCGTCCACACACACAAAATTCGTGAGTGAATCGTAACTAAACAAGCAAGATCATTGCATGAAAGCACTTTGCATAATTATTTTTGTTCCAAATAATTGAAAAAAAAGAACGTCAATTTCATGTTTCAACATCGGTCCAAAAAAAAATGGAAAGAATTTTCAAATTCTTCTCTTTCTCTTTTCAAACCATTGTTTGCTTGTTGCTTGGAAATATTTTTCCTGTTTTTTTGCTGCTGCTACTGCCACTGTTGTTGTTGATGATGTTGTTGTTATTGGTCTATTCATCCATTGAATTTCCTACTATCAATTCCATTGTTCAATTCGATGGAATTCATGAATTTTTTTTTTTGCTGTTGTTGTTGTTATTTTGATTCTGATTTGAACAACTACAACGATGATGACAAACTACAAATTTTTGTCGTTGTTGTAGTTGATGTTATGTTATTTTTTGTCACAAGAAAAACGGTAATAATGATTGAAACGGATGGTGGAAAAAAATTTCAGAATTTTTTAAATTTTAAAAAATCGAGAAAAAATCATTGAATTTTTTTTTTGGAAATTCATTTCTGTTCATCATCATCATCATCATTAAAATTGGACGATGACAAAATAAATAAATTGAGATTTAATTGAAAATTCATGACAAACAAAAAAAAAAAAAAAAAAACAAAAAAAAAATCCCCGAAAACAAAGAGGAAGGAGTAATAGGAAGAAAAAAGTTTTTGGAAATTTTTTTTTCTTGTTTATGAAAAAAAAAATTTTTCGTTTTTTTTGTCTTTCATATAAATTTCAATTGCGAACAAACAAACAAAAAAAAACTTTTTCATGGTTAGTGCACATCCATCCATTAGCCAACCAGATAAATTCAATCAATGATTGAATCAATCGACACACGCACACACACACACACACACACACAGGACTAACGAATTCTAAGAAGAATCCACCAAAAAAAAACTTGCAAAATATAATGACCATTCTCTTGGTTTAAGTTTGTTGTTGTTGTTGTTGTTGTTGTTTTTTTTGGATTGAAAAAATCAACAACAACAACAACAACAAAACCAAAATCAAATTTCAAATTTTTTTTTCTGTTTCGTGAAAAAAAAACTTTTGTTTCAACGGGCAACGGATTTTGGAAAGAAATTGACGAACAACAGCGTGGAGAAATCCATCCAGAATTATAAAAAAAAAATTTCACTAATCAATCACATACAATCGATGATGATGATGATGATGATGAGAAATAATTCCCGTTTAATGAGACATTGTTTGTTGTGGATGTTTCAGTGTTTTTTGTTTTGTTTTTTGTTGATCAACTTTTGTTGTATTTCAACACAACAAAACCAATGATGATGATGATGATGATGATGAATTCATTTGCATAAAAAAAAACAAAATTCAGGAAAAACTTTTTCGTCTGTCGAAAGAATTCTTTTTTGTTTTTTTTTTATTTGTTTACAAGCTTTGAACGAAAACTTTATTTATAGATTGAAAACTTATTCTCTAATAATCTCAATCTATGGTTCATCATTGCATCTTGTTGCCAAAAATGAACAACAACAACAACAACAATGAATCCCATGAGATAAACCATGCACACACACACAAACGATAATGATTTCCAATCAACTCTTTCGCAAGATGATGATGATTATGATGAACATGAAGAATCATTCAAAACGTACGTAATACACAGAATTATGTAATCATCATCATCATCATCATCATACGTTTGATCTAATCTATGTTCACAGAGGTATAAATTTAGAGACATATTAATAAAATCCTATCCTATTAGTGAATTTTTTTTATTGAGAGGGACAGAATCACGGAAGTTGTTCATTTTTTTTATCATTTCCGCCATGTAGTTTCAAATTTTTCAACAACAACAACAAAAACTTCCTAGTAATAGGAATAATAATCGAATCATTCATTTATTCATTCGTAAATAAAGGGTCACAAAACTTTTCATCAAAAAAAAAAAAAAAAAAAAAAAAACAAAAAACAAAAAACAAAAAAAGTTCAACTCAATCAACCAAAAAGAAACAGAATAAAAAGAGAGAGAGAGAGAGAGAGAGAAAAAAAAAAGAGTTGCATTACAAGGTCAAAATGTGTGTGGAAATTGAACGGGATTTAAATGATCTGGATGAATGAATTATCTATCCAGGCTTTTTCTATCTCTCTCTCTCTCTCTTGATTATCTTCATTCATTCATGATGCTACATCCCACCACCACCACCACCACCAGATGATGATGATGATCTTGTCTTTTGTGTTTTGTTTTGTTTGAATACGTGAATAGATCATCATCATCATTCGTATCAAGTTCAAGTTTTTTTTTATTCATTCCAAATTGACTTGAATAAATAAAAAAAAATTTGTCGATCTCACTGTCTCTCTGTCTCTCTCTCTCAGTCAAATCAGTAAAACCAGAAAAAAAAGTTCAACGACCTTTATATTCATGAATGAATGAACGGGTCGTACATACATACACACACACACACAGTACCCGGGTGACTTGTAGACCCAATTACCAAAATACAAACAAAAAAAAACTAGCCATCATCATTATTAATGGTGGTAATACTACCGGGATGATGATGATGATGATGATTATTAAATCAGGTCAAATCAAATGTTCGAGAAATTTTAAAAAAACGGGCCAAACAACTTGAAGAACAAACCCGGAAAAAAAATATTATTATTCCAAGGACCAATGAAATTTAATAAATTTAAATTTCGATGCATATCAACAGTGGATGATGATGATAAGGAGAACGACAAGAAAAAAAAAGTAAAAGTTCAATAATCTCAACAATGATTGGGTGTATGGGTGTGGGTGTGTGTGTATCTGTGTTTGTTTGTCGACAATAAATAACGACCCTATTTCTCTTTTTCTTTCATTTTCTTGATGACTCACTCTTTGTTGGCCATACGGGTCATGTCGGTCGCGTCATTTGACCTACAAACACGATTGTTGTTTTTTGTTGTTGTTGTTGTTGTTTGGATCAATCAGCCAAAATATATAGCCATAGTCGAATAACAAACTTGATGATGATGTTGATGATAATAATTTCGATGAACTTTGACCTCGTTTTTTTTCCAACTAACCAACCAGCTATTCATATGGATATAACAACAACAAAAAACCTACCGTTTCAGTTAACCAATGCCCCACCATCACCACAACCACCACCACCACAACAACAACTACAACTATTATCATCATTGCCATTGCCACCAATAAGAACAACAACAACAACAACAACCATTAAAATCATCATCATTATAAGCAAGAAGAACAAACTTGACCTGAAACTTGAATATTTTCACCATTTCGGTATAGATAAAGCAAAAAAAAAAATCAAAAAAGAGAGAGAGACAGAGACAGAGAGAGAGAGGCAAAGTCTATGGTCGACTGGTCCGTCAACCGGGGAAGTTCAACCAAAAAAAAAAAAATATCCAGCCACAAGTTTTAATAACGAATCGTTATTCGGATAAAAACACACACAGACATAACTGGCGTAACTTGGCAATCAGATCATCATCCGATCAACAACAAAAAAAAAACATCAATTTTTTTTTTTGGTTCATCACAATACAATACTCAAAAACCAAATTAAAAATCATCATTTACGTCGAATCGAGTAATCAACAACAGTCGAACAACAACAACAACTTCCGTTTCAACAACAAACCAAATCAAATAATAAACTTTTGATCAAAATATAATGTCTTTATTTGGTTCAAATAATCTATATCTAACATTATTTGTTGCTATGAATCAGGATTCAAAAATTGTAAACAATACATTAAATAGGTAAGTGATTGATGCACATCCAGTCCCTAGTAAATTTTCAAAATTTTGCAAAAGAAAAAAAATCATGTTCCAAAGAAAAAACAAACCATACCTACTATCTTATCGATATTGCCATAAATTTTTCCAATTTTTTCCCTTCAAATTTTCATTTCTGTTTCTTTTTTTCTCTTTTTCTTTTGTCATATATTCCAATGGTAATTTTGGCAGTTTGCCAGCATCACATTCAAATTCAAATTCATCGACATTTATGAATGATAATAATAATCATAATAATAATAATAATAATGGATCAAATTCATATTCATCATTGAATCATAATGAAAATAATAACCATAACCATAACCATAATCACCATCAAAAAATGATGAAAAAACAATCAAAAATTATCGATTGTTTCACTAGTTGTTGCCATCATTGTTCATCATCATCGTCATCATCGTCATCATCATCATGTTGTTATCATCAACAAAAATATTCTAAATATTCAAATAATAAATGATAAAATAAACACAACCATGGTACAATTCGAATCAAATTTCCATCATCATCATCATCATCATCAACATTATCGTCATCATCATCGTATTTCATTTTGCATAAATATGAATATGATGAAACAAACATTTGGATGATTTATATCCATATAATATATCGAGACAGCCATTTAAAATATTTTAATTAAATTAATAATTTTTTTTTTTATCTGAACAAAAACAATTTATCCGTGTTTCATTATTGCTACTGCCGTTGTTGTTGTTGTTGTTGTTGTTATCGTTTTGGAGAGAGAGAGAAAAAAATATCGCTGTAAAGAAAACTACTCTACTCCCACCCGTTTCAGGAAATTCTTCATTTTATCCATCAAGTTCTGTGTATGTGTTTTGAAAGGCGAGTGAAAAACAAAAAACAAAACAAAAAATTGATAATAAATTTAAATTTCATTTTTTTTATCGTTGGAAAAAAAACAAAAAAAAAATTATTGAAATTATCGATGATAATCATAAAAAAAACCAAACACAAATCCGAACGCATGCGTCAATTTGAATCTAATTTTTTTTTTCGTTGTTTTCAAACGATTCCGATTGCCACTTCAAATTCACTTTTGTGACAAAATGTTCATGTTTAGAGATTCGTCGTCGTCGTCGTCGTTGTCGTTGGCTACAGTATCGATTTTTTTCCAGAATTCATACACACATTCCGATATGGAAAAAAATGGGTGGAGCATATTGTTATTCTGGAATATTCCAAAATGTGTCATTTTTGTATTCATTCAATTATACCACTATCATCATCATCATTATTATGCATATACCTACACATATGAAAAAAAACAAAGAATTTAAAAAAACAAAAAATGAAATGAAATGAAATGAAAAATTTTCAATTTTGACAAGTTTTGAAAACAAAACAAAAAAAATGTGATAAATGAAATGAATCATTCATTTTCATTTTTTTTTTTTTTTGATTTATTTATTACTCAGTTTAATTTTCTTCTCCCGTTTCATTGTTTGTTTTCTGGAAATTTTACCAAAAAAAAAAAAAAAAAAAAAAGTTTTCAGTGCAAAATAAAATCTCATGGAATTTCAAACAAACAAACAAAATTATCAATAAACGGAGCGGAAATTTTCCTGTAATTTTTTGTATAGTTTATTGAAAAACAAATAAACAAACAAACAAAAAATTCAAATCACATAACATGATGATGATGACGATGATGATGATGATGTATCTAATTAATTCTATGACAATTCAATTTGGTAGTAAGCAAAAGACACACAGAGATTTAATGACGAAATTTTCATTTTCATTTGTTGTTGTTGAACTATTTGTTTGAAATGAAAAAAAAACTTTTAGTTTAAAATAAATTCAAATGTTGATCACTGTTGTTGTTGTTGTTGTTGATTTTCAATTGTTGAGTGAGAGAAAAAGAGAATGAAATTGCAAGCGGTAGAAAAATAAAAAGATTCTGGAACAAATCACGTAATGTTCTCTCTCTCTCTCTCTCTCTCTCTCTCTCTCTCTCTCTCTCTCTCTCTCTCTCTCTCTCTCTCTCTCTCTCTCTCTCTCTCTCTCTATCTCTCTTGTTCTGTTATAATTTGAAATAGCCTATGGTGTGTGTTGAGATACGTGAAATTGATTTTTTTTTCTCATCAATTCTCTACATTCTTATGAGATGCAAAAATCAGAAGAAAAAAACACTGAAAAGAAAATTTGAAGAAGCAAGCAAGCAAGAAGAAATGAAAAGTTTTTTGTTGTTGTTGTTTTTTTTCGATGATTGAATTCAAAATTCATCACATCAAAGCCTGAAGGCTGAACAAAACAAAACAGAAATTTTTTTTTTTGATTAAAATGATTCAATCAAGTGTGAATTCATTTCATTTCATTTCACGAATTTTGTACCATTTCACACCTTATGAATTATAATAATAATTTTTTTTATTGTTGTTGTTTGTTTGTTTGTTCCAAAATTTATCTTTATACCTGAAGCATTTATTGGAATCACATATTTTTTGTTGTTGTTGCTGCTGAAATCGATATATGATAATGATGAGTGGTGTGTGTGTGTGTGTGTGTTTAGGTTTGAATTCCAACCAATAATTTCGAATAAACAAACAGAAAAAAATATGATCCTTGAAATCGTTTTGTGCAATGCTGATGATGACGATGATGATGATGATGATGCTTACCAAAGGTTCCATTAGCTTTATTGATGATGATGCTCCAAAAAAAAAAATAAAAAACGTTTAGATTTTCTGGAAAAACAGAAAAAAACAAAAAAAAAACGATGGTACTAAACGTGAAAAAAAATTCATCTCATAAATTGATGAAAGTCTTTTATGAGGGGAAAAAAAGGAATCTTTGTTGGTTGTGTGTGTGTGTGAATATACAAACTTACACACACACACACACATAACAATGGCAGATAGAATAAGAATAGAATCCAAAAGGATCATAAATTATTTTCTTTCTCTTGTACTAAATAATATAGGTTATATACAATGACGATGAACAAGAGGAAGATGATGATAATACAATTTGACATTCATGATCTTTGGATGGAAAAGGAATTCGTGCTTAAATTTTCTCGTCGTTTGTTTGTGTGTGGAAACAAACGAACAATTTGTAGACACATTCAAAACATAATAATAAATTTTTTTTTCTTCGAAAAAAAAATGTTTTCAATGACTTATGACTGATGTATTATGCGTTATGTTTTGTATGTATTAGAAGAATAAAAAAGAATGAAAACAAACGAGTCCATTGCACAACTTTTTGTTATCCATCAAAAAAAAATCATCCAGGATGAACATAATAATAACATAAATGGATGGATAATGGAAAGAAATTCGTTTCTTTTGATCGAAAATCTAATTAAAGCATGTTGTTGTTGTTGTTGTTGCTGTTGTTGTTGTTATTGCTGTTCGATCATATCTTCATTGAACCTAGAGATTGGAAAGAAAAAAAAAATATTGAGAATCTATAGATTACATCAGAAAAAAAACTTCACCCGGATTCTTCACAATATATTGTGTATGTTGATGATGATTCAATTATATTCAATCTTTCAAATTGGTTAATTATCATGATTACCTTTGTGTTTATTTATTTTTCTTCATCATCATTCAGAATTCATTGTCGGCAAACGTGATGCCATCTATCGATGTGGATTTTTCAAAAAAAAACATCAAGGATTTTTTTCATTTTTTTCAAATTAATTGACTGAGATGATGATTGATTGATTGATTAATCGATGATGGTGGCTGAAATGAATGAATTGAATTAGATGATCATCATTTTAATGACAACGATAATGTCATAATAATAATTATATTTCATAATGAATGATAATCAGGATGTGAAATAAAACGAATTAATTGATGATGATGATGATGATCACTAAATCACTGAATCACAATGACAAATGAATGAATTATTATTAACCAAAGATACATTGTATCTAATTGGCAATTTTCAATTTGGCTAGACATTAATTTTTTTTTCTTTTGCAGTAGTAGTTGTTGTTGGTTGGTTGGTTGGTTGGTTGTTTCTTTTTTTTTCATCATTCAAATTGATTGTCAACTGGATAATAATAGTAATAAAAATATCCGGTGTCGATGAACTATTATTATACATTGTATCAATATCATAATCATCATTATCATCATCATCATCATCATTATGGTTTTTATAAAAACACATCGGCCATATATAAAAACAAGCATTCCACATTCCAAATTTCATTTGATGAATGAAATGTGAAATGAAAATTTCATATTTTTCATAATCAAACAATTGATTCGACGACGACAACAACAACAACAATATTCAACAGCAGCAGCATAATGATGAATAATAATAATAAAAAAACCAGTTCTAATCATCGCCAAAATTCGATGGATGATAATCGTCCACAGCAACGAAATGGCCGTAATGGACAACAACAATCAGGATCGATGACCAATGATAATACTAATCGTCATGATGGATCATCATCAGCAGCAAGAAATCAAAGTCAACGTGATAAAAATGATGAAATTTTCTATCGTATGACCGAAGGAACATGGCCAAGACGTAAATAAAATCACGATGATGATGATGATGATCGAAAACAATCGAACCTAAACGTTCGAATCGATTGTTGATATCGATATTCTGGATTTTTGAAAATTCTTTTTTTTTGAAAAAACCAAAACAATTCTTTAATCAATTTCCAATTCCAATTTTTTTTTACATTTCAAACGATAATTTTTAATCAATCAATACATATTATATGGCTGTTGTGATTTAAAACTTGTTGGTGATCCAAATGCCATTTGACCATTATAATTAATATTATTCAATTTGTTCAATGATTTTGTTGAATTCATCGATATTAATGGTGACATTATTGCCGATGATGATGATGCATTGTTATTATTATCTTGATTATTCTTATTATCCATTATTTTATTACCACGATTCGATGATGATGTTGGACGCATTCGTAATGGTGATCCATAATCAGAATTTGAACCAATACCACCACCACCACCACTTGTTGTTTGATCACCACCACCACCATTGATACTTCCAGTAATAGCTGTTGGTGATGATGGATAATAATTATTATTATCAAATTGTGCCATTGAATTCGATGTAAATGATGATATTTTTGAAAATGGTCTTGTACGACGATAAGTAGATGATCGTGGTGAATCATTATCATTATCATTTTGATTTGGATTCTGTATAATTGATTGATCTAATGCTGTCATATTGATTGTTGATGATGATGGTTGAAATACTGGACGTGATGATCCACCACCAGTACAGATACGAAACATTTCTAACCAAATCAATTTACCGATCGATTCACGTTCATCACGGGCAATTTTCAATGATTTCCATACAAATTCAATGAAACCACACAGTAGACCAATAGCAACACCAACGGTTAGTACGAGAAAAACACCACCAAGATTTTCAATTTTTAATTCAGCAGCCGATGTAAATACCGTATCGTCAGTACAAAGACCACCACCTTTTTCAACCCACCAACGTTTTTTTAGCTGATAAAGTGTTCCACGATCCTGTAATACGGTGATTGCATTCGATATCGGTGTACGATAAGGTGATTCCGGTGGCGTAGCTATTCCATAACCTTTATTGTCTAACCAATTGCCCACCTGAATTAAATCACAACGTCGTTGAATAAGATATTCAATTGTTGATGATTCAGCAAGATATGCATAGCCACCTTTACGAACACGTTCAATAGCATCGGTAACTTTATTGATATAAACTTCAGGATTTGATTCCATTGTATTGAACATTCGTTGATAGATTGTATTGTTTGATTGAGCAAAAAATTCCCATGTTGATCCACCTTTGCGGCAACCATAAAGTATCAGTGTTTGTTTTGCAAGATCTTCAACCGATGAAATTGCTGGTGCCATTCTGGATAATGTTAACGATGCAGCAAGATTAGCCGTATAAGATGAAATAATGATCAATGTAAAAAACCACCAAATCGTTGCCAAACAACGTGTTGATAATGCACGTGGTCCCAGATCGGAACCTTGTTGCATAAGAGAACCCTTTGATTGAAAGATACACAAAAGAATAATTCATTCAACTATTCAATATCATCTACTTACAATTGTAAACCAAAGACTATTGCCAATAGAAAATTGATTACATAATTCCATTGGTTCTGGATCACAACCATGTGGTGCTTCCCATTCATATGGTGATATTCTTGACATTATCCATAACATTAATGATATGCCCAAAAATGCACTTGCCAAATATAACCATACTTCAACGGAAAATGGTTTAAGAAATGAAAACATTTCCGGTTCTGGAACGCTTGGTTTTTTGAATAAAATCGCTATTCCTAAATTCATGAATGGCATTGTAAAATCTACTGCTGTTTCTCGAAGATAGGTGGCAGTCAAATCGGCAATAGCTAAATCAGCCTGATGACGTATTAGTTCGCCGAACATTCCATTCCATTCACCAGTCTCTTTATCTGGTCTTCCGTATTGACCATCCTGTGATATTTGTATACTATATTTAAAATCACTTTGAAAATCTTGACGAAAAACATTGGCAATTTCTTGTAATAAATCCACACAATAACCATAGAATTTATCATTGCCAATATGATTTTCATGATCTTCACGTAACGATACATATGGTATTGATGATGGTGGTACCGTAATCAATAATTCTTTAAATTTCATTGCTTCCAATATTTCACGATATGAATCATAAAATGTATAATTTGAAAGTGAAATTATTCCACCTGAACGTGTCCATTTGGCTACTGTTTTCAAACCATTTGGTTTCAATTGTAAAACATCCAATGTAAAATTAACCCTTAGGCCTTGATCATTAAACATTAGCAATCCGGTTACGCCACGACTATGTAAATTTTTCATATAATCAATAATATGAATGCCTAATGGCCATGGCCGTTGATGATATTGATATTGATCTTGATTATCGTTATTATTATTATTATTATCACTTGGATTAGACATAATATCACATTCAACAAATGGTTCAACAATCAATTCTGGCCGTGAACGATCTAAATCATCTAATGCACGTGCAAACAATGTCATTGCATCATATATTAATGCTTCATCTGTGCTTAATTTTTTTGTCGACCGTATACCGTTTCCTGTGACTAGAAATGGTGATGAATAAAAACCACCACCACGCGCAAATAATTCATCTTCAGTACCGAGATTGATTTCTTGACCATGTGCACTAACCACTGATAATGCCGTTATATTTGGTAATGGTTCAATATTTTGAAATTCCATCAGATCATACATATGTAGGTCCATTGTTATGATAAAATAATTATCATATTCACTCATTCGTTTTGTTTTTTTTGCTTCACGTAGAATATCCAGAACACGATCAAAACGTAAGCTTAATATAAAATTATGTTCCGATGATTTAATCTCTTTCCATAATTTCATATAGACATATTGTTGCATTTGATGTTCAAGATCTTCCAGATTTGATGACCATTGATGTTGATGTTGTTGTTGTTGTTGTTGCTGCTGCTGATGATGATGATGATGATGATAATGATGTAATTGATCTTGCATTGGATTATATGGACGATAACGATTACGGTGATAATATGATGCACCACGATGATCTTTTATTGACATATTAAAACGATCTTGAATACTACTACGACGACGAACTTTTTGCAACATTTTTGATTGTAATCTTGCCATTGCATCAAATTCAACAAAATTTAATACAGAAACTTTGATTTTTGGTTTTCCTGGTTTCGATAGATTTGCCAATGTAAGTAGATCTTTACAACGTATTAATGCATCATCACTATCATATATTAATGTAAATGATTTCCATGATCGTGTATCGACAAAATCTTTTAATGCTTCCGATAATTCTGTTGCATCAGGATATATATTCAATGTTAAATGTTGAATATTTGTTATTGTTTCTTGATGTTGATAATTACGTGGTGGTAATAATGATGATGATGGTTTTCTTGATCGAAATGTTGATGAACCAGATGTTGAAGAAAAACGAAAACCAGTTTCAGCATTACCTGAAATGGATGGATCCATCATATAGAAACCACCGTTTGGACCACGTATCAACATTGATGCTGGATCATCATCATAAATTGATGATGATGATGAATCTTTCATATGTTTAGGAAAATTTACATTATCAATATAAGCAGAACGATAATCCCATTGAATGGATAGATGTGGTATATGTAACATATCGGCTGTTGATCTTGCAAAACGATTTGCTGAATCAGAACGTGATGTAAGTATAAGCCATACTTTTTCCTTTAACATTTGACATGTTATTTTTGCTGCACGTAAACTATCTCTTGATAGTATATATTGTGATTTTATAGTCAGATTTGTACGTGGTAAAATTTTTTTATCATTATTAATACGATCAACAATATCATGTAATGCTTTCAATAGATGTTGATCATCTTTTTTGAATATAGCACCAATATTAATCTCTGATGGTAATGCAGTGGTAGCTTCAATTTGATTTTGATCAATAATTAATATATTGATGATCAATGATGATATTAATATCAAAATTAATCGTGAATCCATTTTTTTTCTGTTCATCAATTCAAAATCAACATGATCATGTTTTGTGCTGAATGGAAAGAATCAACATAACAACAACAACAACAACAACAATGGCTAAAGAAAAACTTTGTATAACCTCGACGAAACCTCTATGAATGTGGTGAGATTCTATTTTTATCATGTTTTGATTCTCTTTTCATTTTAATTCTTTATATATTCTAGCTAGTTTGTTTGTGTATTGGGAAGCACTCATAGATGTTATTTTTAGTGAAAATGAGAAATAACCCAAAAAAAAAAAAAATGAAATTCAACATAATCTGTTTAATGATTCATACAAATAGTGTGTATGTTTTTTTTGTGAAATTTTTTTGGCAAATAATATATGGAACACTGGCATTTATGGTTTGTACAATTCATTATCAACTATGATGACTAATTTTGTGACATATTTTTTCCATTAGAATTCGATGATGATGATGATGATGATAATAATGCTGTTAATTCAACTGATGTCGATATACTTGCTGGATCAATGATTGTTTCATTTGAATTATTTGCAGTATGATGATGATTGTCATTTGTATTGTTGTCGACAATATTTGCCATCTCTTGATAAGATGATGATCGTGAAGAAGATTTTATTGATAATTTTGATGGCCATTTGGATTTTTTTTCCGAATTCACTCTGGCCATTGTTTTCCAACAATATCGAATGATTCGACACGATGGCTCACTAACAAAATATCGTATTGAACATGCTAATAATAAACTAATGAAAAGATTGAGTAGAAATTCTTCAAACATTTTCATATGGCCAAATACAATCGGTTGACGACGTTGTGAATCACGAACAATAATGACCAAATAATGTATTAGATATGATTGAAATGCTAATGGGCTAATCATATGAATCAAATTGGATTTTTCAGAACAATATTCCAGTATTGCATTAAAATCACAAATAAAAATGAATAATATGATCAACCACATTGACCAAATGAAACGATATGATCCAAGTATAATGCTTGATATCATTGGTGACCAATGTGATGATTGATGAAATAGTAAAAACCAACCAATCACAATACTTATGGCCAATATGATTGCCACCATCATAGCTTTGGATCGTCGCGTAAGATTTGGCCATTTATTATTATTGTTCTGATTAGATTTTATCGATATCCAATAACCGAATAATAATCCCAAAATATATGAACATAGATGAAATAATGGTGATATATTCATTGCAAAAAGATCTTCCATAAAATCTGTTTCCGATATCATTGTACCATGAACAAGTTGTTTAATATTACGATCATATTGATGATAATAAGATGTGGTTACAATGCAAGCAATGATTATTGTAATCAAAACGAAACTAATTACCGTTTTACGAGACATTTTCATACGTTTTATTATATAAATGAATGGTAGAATAATTATGAAAAGCTGAAATTCAACCGCAATGATCCATATATGTGATAGACAACTATTTTGATGATCACTGAAATTCGATGCAAACAATAATATTTTCCACCATTCATTACGGCATTCATTTAATGCTTCGACGGATCGAAATGATTGTGGTCCATTCGATAGGATTGGAATGAATGTAAACATCCAGAATAATAAAATGACAATATTGAACCATCGTTGTATGAAATGATAAAAGAAATGTTGAAAAATGTTTTGAAAATTTTTTTCATCGGATTGTTTTGATGAACGAAACATTTGATATGATAAACGTAATGCTTCCAAAAATAACATTGATTCCATTAATGGCCAACCAATTATCATCAATTGTATGGGTGATAATTGAAGAAATGTTTGAAAAAGTTCCATTGATAAACGAATCGATGATTTCCATGTAAACATATAGGTATGCCAATATATAATAAGAATAATGTTTACCAGACGAACAGAATCAATAATGGATTCGATTCTATCTTTTGATGGTGGTTGATTAATCTGGTTAATAGATTTGTTTTCTCCGACATTATTCGATCGATTCACATATCGTCGATCAATGATGGTGAACAAAATGATGATTAAAATGATGATGAAAATAGTGAGAAATATTACATTGTTTTTCGGTAAGTTACCATCATCTAAATGATGACAATTTTTCACTTCTGCTAATAATTTTTGATCATCAATCAGATATTGAACATCTTTACGTGTACATTGTGATGGTAGACAAACGCTTAAATACCAACGTGCTGCCGGTAATAATCGACGATTTCTTTGGATTTCCATCCAAATTGTATCATTCGATGATGAATGTTTCATAAATAAATGATCCTTTTCATCTAATGATTCGGATTGCCGTTGTTTCAATACTGATGATGATGATGATGATGATGATAATCTTGTTTCAATCATACAATATTGGCCACGAATTTCACCAGATTTAATAGCTAAACATTGATCATATGCACCAAAATTTGATATTGGACCAGAAAGAATGCCTAAATGTGGTATAAGACCATTGGAATCAAGCATTCGAAATGCCCATAAATGTTGATCACGTAATGAATTGAGCCAATGAATCAATGCATCATTACATGGTTGTGATAATTCATATTGAAGTTTAATAAAAATTGATGCTAAACCATGTAATGGTTTACTGATTTGTTTGAAAATTTCACTATAATCATCATATTTATCATCATCATGTTGTTTATTTCGATTATTATTAATGGTGGAAATTTCCCGAAATATTTTCGAACGCAATAATTCCAATTCATAAAATATTGAAATTATACGACCAGAAATGGATTCATCTTCATCATCATCATCATGATCGTCATCATCATCCTCTTCACCATGTTCTTCATGATCAACAATTGAATTTTTATTCATAATCACATTCGATCGATGATTATCATGTTGATGATGATCAATAGAATTTTGTTTGATTGAAATTTCTGTACTAACATAAACAATCGACACTGTAATGACCATTATGGTTAACCATAATGGACATGGACTTTTAATTTTTATCATTGTGGTCGAAAAATTCATTTTCAGGATGTGACAACAATGATGATAATGCCACAAGAATTTTTCGATTATCGCACTTATGAAAATTGAATCAAATGAATGAAAATTGAATAAGATCAAAAAATGATAAACGAGTTTAGTGAAAAGCCGAATGAAAAAAAAATCAAACAAGAATCAACAACAACAACAAGTTTTTATTGGATGAAATTTCATTCGAAGTTCAGATGATGACTGAATGAATGAATTTCTTTCGTCATCATGTTCCGATATTTGATCATGATGATGGACATTTCATTTCATTTTTGATCATCATCATCATCATCATCATCATCATCATAATCATTTCTTCCAAAGTCCTTGATGAAGATCATTAATTAATCGATGGCCGACTTTGTCCATCTTTGAAAAAAAATGAAAAATTGAATTTTCTCCATACTCTTTTTCGATCCATCTAAGTTTGCTTATCTTATCTAGATTTTTTTTCTTCTCTTTTTTTCCAATTTTTTTTTGTAAAGGTTAATCATTTCGAATATGGCCGCCAATATAGTCTTTTTTTTCGAATTTTTTCGAATTTGTACTTTTTGAAATATTTATCATTCAATTTTGTTTGCTGCAACGGCTTATAACGGCTAAAACCTGTCAACAGCAACAGCAACAGCGGCAACGACAACGATAACAACCAACATCATCATCATCATCGTCATCGATTTATTGACCATTAATATATTGCAATATTATTGGTTTTGATGAATGAATAGAAAAAACCACTGTTTGATTCTGTTGTTATCTTTGTTGATTTTTAAATCACACACATTATCATCTTGTTTGAATTTATTAAATCATAAAAATAATCATGATGGTGTTGATATTAATTATAATAATATTGTGACACACACACACATCACTTCACATCATACTAATTAAATATGAAATTTGATAATTTTTTTTTTCTTTGAATTTTCCAAGTTACACTTTCTTCAGGCTATCATCCTTGATTTTTTTTTGAGTGGTTAATTTTGATCATTAAAATGATAATGATTTCCAATTATCATTGAATGATTAATATGGGAAAAAAACTGATCGATAATCGATAATTTTATGATTTTAAACCATCGAAGAAGAAAATCAAAAAAAATAAGGGATAAATTGTGAAATTCTTTGGTAACCATTCGGTATTTGCAAAGTAACAAAAAAAAAACTAATTCTTTTTTTTCTCTCTTTTTTTCTGCTCAAATAGTTCGTACATCAGTTATCATCGATGGAAAAATTTATGAATTTGAAATGTTTCATGTTTCATGAGAAATTCAAATAAAAATATTGCAACTATTATAGTACCAGTGGCGCAACAACAACAAAAAAAACCTGTTGATTACAGCAAATTTTTTCACTTTCATATTTTTTTGGAATTCACACCTTGACCATATATATTCAATATTGGTGGTCATCTATATAAATCATCCACATATAGTTATGCAATTTCAATGAAAAACAAACTGGTTGTATTTTGAATCAACCAAGTCGTATGACATCATCATATTTTATTTTCGAATCAATCAACAGGTAAAAAATAGGGCCCAGCCATCAACAAACAACAACAAAAAAAAATCCATTCAATGATCAAATGGATTGATTGAAAGATGATTTTTCTTATGATGTGTTAATTCAAGTGATTTATAACAAAAACAAACGAATTATAATTAACACAGACTGCTGCTGTTAAGAATTTATTTTTTTTCAAAAAAAAACAAACAAATTTTATTATTTTTGTGATGTAATAAACTTTCTTATGGCATCCATTAATCTTGTTGGTATCAATTGTTGTGAAGCAGTCAAACTGGCCGTTTGTTGTTGTTGTTGTTGTTGTTGTTCTCGTCGTAAACCTATCCGTGTAATGCTACTATTGCATAATGATGGACAACGTGGATAACATTTAAATAATTGTTCCGTTTCTTGTTGTTTTAATTGTTCACCACTATCATTATTATTATTATCTAAAAGATCATTATCAATAATCGAAAAAAATTTAATTATCCGTTGTTGTGATGATGAACGATTCGTTAATTTTATCATCGATGATCTTTGTTGACGTTTATAGATATGAATATAATCTTCTGGTGCAATCAATGCTGTTTGACAACAATCAATATTTGTATCATCCATTGGTGGTTTAATGGTTTCGTCTTCGGGCGATTGTTGTTGTTGTTGTTGTTGTTGTTTATGATAAATATGATTATAATCTTCTGGTGCAATCATAACTGTAGGTAGATTATCCAATTGATCATTATTATTTTGATTATTTGGACTATTCACATCGCTTAATTGTGGTTGTTGTGATTGTTGTAATGGTGGTAAACGTTTATGATAGATGTGCATATAATCTTCTGGTGCAATCATAACTGTTGGTGTTTCCGATGTTATTTCTTGTCCTTGTGTTGGTTTAATTACCGGTGGTGAATAACGTTGTTGTTGTTGTTGTTGTTTGTTAGTATCCGAATTTGGTCTACGAATCAATGTTGTACTTGTACGTCTTTGTTGATGATGTTGACGTTGTTTTGATGTTTGTTTTGAATGTGGTTTTTGATGTCTAGGCATTGATTTTGCAGACTTTTGTTGATGGCTATGATGATGATGACGATGATGATGATGGTGATGATGTTGTTGTTGATGATGATTACCACCTGTTGGCATGTAATCAATACAATAATAATAATAATTATTATATAATCAATCGAACCGTTTCGGATTAAAATCAAATCGAATGTTTTTATTACTGATTCATAAATTGATTCAAATGAATTGTTTTTCTCAAAAAAAAAAATCAAATTATTCTCTATACAACAATGTATTATGAATGTGTAGAAAAACAAACAAACAAAAAAATTCCACAAAATTCATCATAATCATATTATTATTATTACTGTGAAATTCTAGTTTTCAAGCAAGCAAAAAAAAAAAAAAAAAAAAAAACGAAAGAAAAGAAAAATGTTCGCAAAAATCATTTTAATGTTTCATATCTATCCATTCATATTGGCAATATATTTGACAACAGATGACCATAATGATATATTTTCAATACATCAACAATATCAATATCAAAAAAAATTTCCAATACAACGTTTTAATTGTCGTACATTAACACATTCACCTGGTTATTTTCGTTTTCAAGTTGATTGGCCTGATCCAAATGAACAAAGTATACGTGAAGAAAAACATTGTTTAACACGTATAATATCACCAGTGGATACATTGATTCGTGTACGATTGATTGCCATTAATTTCCAATGTAATGATAGTAATTCATATCAAATGTCATATATTGATCTATTTGATGGTTGGAATGTTTATTCTGGTTGGACAATACCAACTGATGGTGAACATAAATTAGTGAATGAAGGAAAATCTAGAAAAAGATTACATGAATTTTGTAAACCAAATATTAGCTATAAATCATCACAGAATTTTATGCAAATTGAATTTTATTTACCATATCAACATTCTAGATTTGATATACAAGTAATGTTCATTATGAATCCAAAACCATGTAATGTACTCATCATACCATATAGACAGCCAGATTGGAATGGTACACATACAATAGATTCATATTATCCAATTTGTACTGTTTATCTATTACAATTTGGTGGCCGTATTGAATTATTTCCAACTATAAATGTTCATATTGTTAATTATCAGCTTGGTTTTAAAGTTTTAAAGACTCCATATATTCGTAGACCATGTAGTCAATTTGTGAATGATTATGTTGAAATTGGTGGCACATCAACAACAATGGAAATTGATGGAACACCTGAATCGGTGAAAGATATTTGTTCAGAAGAAAAAAAACCAACAAATATAACATACAATATACGTTGTCGTCATGCTGTCATACGTTTACATTCTGCTGGTCGTATAAAGAATTTTTTTCAATTTAATTATGAACTTTCAATGTTTGATTATGGTGATTTGACCAAATCAAAAGATCAGATAAAACCGACTTATATTCATTGTTCAGCATTTGGATAGGAAAAAAAACAGAAAACAGAAAGAAAGATTTTTTTTTTGATTTTTTTTATTTCAATTATTAAAAATAAAAATAAAAATAAAAATTTCAAATTATATCACACATGACATGGGCCCAATTGATCAATCAATCCAAAAGCGCAAATCATATACCCCAATGGGCCAATTTATTGAGATGGTCATCCAATTTTATAACCAATTAATCAATACAGTAAAAAAAATCATCAATATTCGAATGTGTTTTCCATTTGTGTGTGTGTGTGTCATCGAACGCACATATGAACAACACAAATACAGTATGTATAGACAGGATGTATCGATATATCAGTGATTGATTGATTATCGATATGACTGAATGATAATCATTGTGTCGCATAAATCCTAAATGACACTTGTTATTTTTTTTTCTCTATCTTTTTTTTTCTCATACACAAACAAATATCAATATATGGTTGCTCATAGTGACAATCATACAAATATAATAATAACCAGATTTATTAACGATATAAATGAAGTGAAATGCATGATGTGTTGAACGATAAAAAAAAACGAAGAAAATAAAAGCCATCGTTGTTGTTGTTGTTGTTGTTGCTGTTGTTGTTGTTGTTGTTGTTGTTGTCGTTGTTGTCGTTGCACATCTCCACACATATAAGATAAACAAAAAAAAAAACAGAGATAAAAAATTAATGAGCTTGTTTTTTTTCATTTTAATTTACTTATTACAAACAAACAGCAACAAAAAAAAACCAGTTTTGATCAATTTTTCAATTCATTTGAATGTTTGTTTTGCGAAATTTAATTCTTCAAACATAGCAAAAAAAACTCAACATCAACAACAACAAGAAGAAGAAGACGATGAAATTAATCATTCAAGATAATTATGATATGGTATCCGAATGGACAGCCAAATATATTCGTAAACGTATCCGTCGATTTCGACCAGGACCAGATCATTATTTTACACTTGGCCTGCCAACCGGTTCAACACCATTGGGTACATATCGTAAATTGATTGAATTCTATAGGTAATTAAAACAAAAACAAAAAAATTAATAAAAAAATCGATTTTTTTGTTTAAAAATTTTTTTATCTCACCACCAAAAGACAAGGAACCATTTCATTTAAATATGTGGTCACATTCAATATGGATGAATATGTTAATTTACCACGTGATCATCCAGAATCCTATCATTCATTTATGTATGAAAATTTTTTCAAACATATTGATATACAACCAGAAAATGCTTACATTTTGGATGGTAATGCAAATGATTTGAATGAGGAATGTGACAAATTTGAAGCGAAAATCCGCCATTATGGTGGTATTGAATTATTTGTCGGTGGTATTGGTCCTGATGGCCATATTGCATTCAATGAACCTGGATCAAGTTTAACATCACGTACACGTGTTAAAACATTAGCATTGGATACTATTGTTGCTAATGCACGTTTTTTTCAAAATGATCTAACAAAAGTACCAGGACAAGCATTGACCGTAGGTGTTGGCACCGTAATGGATTCACGTGAAGTAATCATATTGATTACCGGTGTACATAAAGCATTAGCATTATCTAAAGCAATCGAAGAAGGTGTTAATCATATGTGGACAGTATCAGCATTTCAATTACATCCACAAACATTGTTTATTTGTGATGAAGATGCTACATTGGAATTACGTGTAAAAACGGTTAAATATTTTAAAGGATTAATGCGTGTACACAATAAATTGATTGAAGATGATGAAATTGATGAACAGCAACAGCAACAACAACAACAACAGGAAAAATGAAATATTTTTGAATTTTAAATTTTAAATTTTTTTTATCGTAATTTCCACTCTCTTACTTCCCCTTGGATTTATAAAAAAAATTCTGAAATCAAAAGAAAATAAAATAAAATTCCCGGTTCATCACGATTCTTGTTTTGTAATGGAATACAAAAAAAAAATTTAAATCCCAACCAATGGTGGATGATGTCATTCACACACACACACACAAACACACAGAAAAGGCGTGGCCATTTGGATTTTATTCCAACGGAAATTTAAAAAACATCACCGATATATGCGACATCATTTTTGTGTTTTTTTTTTTAAATCGAATCAAATAATATTATTATGGACTGATCCACACAAAACAGTACCACTACTAATGAATCTAGCAGCATATAAATTTAAAAATGGTTTGTCATAGTGAGACAAAAAAAAAATACAATACAATACCACTAGTTAAAATGGTCGTTGGAATTTTTTTTTTTTTTGTTATTACCTAAATTCATTTAAATCAAAAATAAAAGCAATGCTACTACTACCACTACTACTACTAATGCCACTACTATTTTTTTTTATCCATCCCTTGATAATCCATGATGATGATGATGATGATTCGACGTGTGTGTGTGTGTGTTTGATGAGTGTTTTGATTTTTTGTTTCTTCTTTTGATTATTTCTGTTATTTTTTTTTCTTATATTATTATCATCGATCCAATCTTTTGATAGTTGTGTATTTTTTTTGTACTATTTTTTTTAAATATTCCATATCCATTTGTATTTTTTTTTTTTTTTTGGTTCGATAGAAATTTGAATTTATATATTGGATATATATATTGATAAATCATCGATCGACAACTACTCAACAGCAACAACAACAAAATAATATACTTTGATGAATGATGATGATGATGATGATGATGACATGATATATTTGGAACCGTTTTTTTTCGAAATATTTAAAAATCATCAATCATGGATAATATTGTAAAATCACCAACAACAACATCGTCATCATCATCATCACAATCGAAATTTGATTGTGATCCATACATAATATCAACAACAATATCACCATCATCGTCATCATCATCAACATTAAAAACGGATACAATGAGATCAGTATTTACACCACCATCGATATTATATTCACCACCATTAAAATCACCAGCACAATATTATCGTTCATGTACTACACCTGAATGTTCAGATCGTTTTATACCGATACGTGAACCACATAATTGGAATTTACGTTATAATATGATAAAAGAAACAACTAGATCATCAATGATGCGTCATAAACCAAAAGATTCGTCATCATCATCATCATCATCACCATCAGCAACTATTAATGGTACAACAAATATGAATACTACACCGGGAAATGTTGGTGGTATTAATGGATCGGGTAGTAATGTAGGTGGTAGCGGTGGTGGTAATAATAATAACGGTAGTTCATCTCAATCCGATATGTTTCGTAATGGTCTTGCATATCAATGTTTATTGAAAAATGAATTATTGGGTGCTGAAATTGAAGATATTAATGAATATAAACAGATTGAAGAACATAAAATATTGACACCATTAATGAATCGCAATGTTTTTCGGGTAAGTTTTGGGAAATTTTACCCAATTTATCAAGCAATGATCATTAATTATTCATTTTTTTTACTCGTATAGTTTCGTACACGTGAAATACGTAGCGAACCAACCAGTCCATATTCATTATCACCAATTAGTCCAAAAAGTCAGAAAATGTTACGATCACCAAGAAAGACGGCTCGTAAAATATCAAAAATGCCATTCAAAATACTTGATGCACCAGAATTACAAGATGATTTCTATTTAAATCTGGTCGATTGGTCATCAACGAATATTCTAAGCGTTGGTCTTGGCTATAGCGTTTATTTATGGAGTGCTTGCACCAGTCAAGTTACACGTTTATGCGATTTTTCATCAACCGCTAATTCAATTACATCAGTCTCATGGTCCGAAAGAGTAAGTTCAATTGGTTAAGATTAAATTGAACGGATTATTCATTTTTTATTCATTTCAGGGACATTTGGTCGCTGTCGGTACACAACGTGGGTTCGTGCAAATCTGGGATGTAGCCACACTCAAATGTATCAAACAATTTGATGGCCATTCTTCTCGTGTTGGTTGTTTAGCATGGAATGGTGATTCATTATCAAGTGGTTCCCGTGATCGTTATATATATCAACGAGATATACGTTCAGCTTCATTAATACCTGAACGTAAACTACTTAGCCACCGACAAGAGGTTTGTGGCTTAAAATGGTCACCAGATAATCAGCTATTAGCATCGGGCGGAAATGACAATCGGATATTCATATGGAATCAAACATCAAATCAACCGGTACAAACATATACAGAACATTTAGCCGCTGTTAAAGCAATCGCATGGTCACCACATCATCATGGTCTATTGGCAAGCGGTGGAGGTACATCTGATCGTCATATTAGATTTTGGAATACATTAACCGGGCAGCCAATACAATGTGTAGATACTGGATCACAAGTTTGCAATCTAGCATGGTCTAAACATGCATCTGAACTCGTTTCAACACATGGTTATTCACAGAATCAAATTCTTGTATGGAAATATCCATCATTAGTACAGGTGGCTAAATTAACTGGCCATACATGTCGTGTTTTATATCTTGTATGTTTTTATTTATTTAACTAATATTTAATTTGATTATCACTAATCATCATCATCATTTTTTTTCTGTTTTTCATCTTCCCCCCCCCATCAAAAAAAAAAAAAAAAAAAAACATAGGCAATGTCACCAGATGGTGAATCAATTGTTACAGGTGCCGGTGATGAAACATTACGTTTCTGGAATGTATTCTCAAAAGCACGATCACAAAAAGAAACAAAATCAGCATTGGATTTATTCTCGACAATTCGTTGAAATGTGAAGAAATAAAAAAATAAATAAATGAATAATATATATCAAAATAATAATAAAACTCAAATAAATATATAAAAATGGCACTTCTTTTTTTTTTGTTCATTTCCATTTATATTTTGTTGTTTTTTTTCTTTCTTTATTTACAAACTACTACTAAATAATAATAATCTCTGTGCACTATATAAATGAATAAAAAACAATATGACTTTTCGATGAATTTTATTATTATTAATATTAATGGTTAAAATTTTTCAATTAAAAAAAAAAAACAATTATTATGCAATTACTAATTAAGAATCTTTATCTTTATATCTCTTATAATCGAGTATGTTTTGAATATAAACGCATTGAATTTGATGTACGTTGATGAATCTTTGGTATTGTTGTCGATGATGATGATGATGTTGATGATAAATGTCGATTATGTTCAATCAATGGTGTTTTTGTATACACTGTTGTTAATGATACATATTCCGAAAGATCTTCATTTGAATCAGCATTATTTATGAGTGAACGATTAATGATGGGTATTCGTGATGATGGTTGTTTGACAGTAGTCGATGATGATGATGATGATGAATTTTTTGATGCAATCAATTCTTCATATACTGATGTTAGATATTTTACACGTTTTCGTCGTATATTTTCACCATCATTATAATTTGTATCATCATCATTGTTATTATTATTATTTCGTAATGGTGTAGGTAATGATAGAATTTTCATTGGCAATCTAACATTATTATTCAAATGATTTTCTTTGCCAATTCGATCCGATATTGATGGAATTTGAGTTTGTGAATAGCGACATGATAGTCGTGTGGATGAAATAATAGAATTCGAACATGAACGAATTGGCGTTGGTAAATGTTGTTTTTTCTTGTTTTGTTGTTCATTTGATACGAAAGTAGTCACTGCAATCGGTAATTTGGTTTCATGAAATGTCTGACTTGGTTTTCGTTTAGAAATTATTGTCAATTTTGAATCGTTACGCGCAACATGAGTTGGCGGTAATTCGGCCATCAATTTTTCATCAATAGGAATAATCGATCGCGGTGACATTGATTCTCGTCGATGTTTTGGTGTTGAAATTTTCGATCTATTTTTTGGCGTAATAATAGGCGAAGATGCTGTGGAAGATGATACTGAAGAAGACGATAACTTGATCGATCGTTTTCGTTCACTATTTGGTGTCATCATTTTTTTGAACAATGATTTTAATCCTTTATCAGATTTTTTAACGGATGAAGATTTTTTCAACGATTGTTTTATCAATTCCTGTTGCTGTTTATCACGTTTCAATACTGTTTTCGGTGTTCCCGTTTTAATATGATTAAATTTTTTCAATTTTTTCTGTATCGATGGTGATTCGTTTGCCATCGATTGCATTTGTGCATATAATTCAGCCAACTATATAGGTGATGAAGAAAATTCGAATAGAAAAAATTCCAATTAAAAAAAAAACAAAAAACAAAAAAAAACAAACAAACCTGTCTTTCAGTATAATCCTTTGCTGAATATGATTGTACAGTTGTGGCACAGAATTTAGCTGCTGGAATTGCCGATAAATTTGTTACACTAACCAAATTTTCACAACCAGATGATTGTAATGTTCGTTTTTGTAATCGAATATGATTGGAAATAAAAACGGTTGCATCACGAATCAATTGTTCTGGTGGTTCAAATATCAGCCTTACATTATGTATCATCATTGTTAAACATTGAATCGATTCTTGATTAGCAATAAGCATATTTTGAACAGAATTTGATGAAAGATTTTGTGATGAATTTGTTGCCATAGTGGTCGTCGTCGTCGATGATGATGATGATGATAAAGATTTCGATGACATTGACCATTGACAATGAAAAATGGATGGTGCAAAAACTGTTGCCAAATTTTCAATACTCATTCGATTTTGATTCGAATGTTTAGCAACATTATCGAACAGTGTAAGAAGTTCGAACAGAAAACTTCGATTTGGTGCCGGCAACAACAATATCAACAAACGTATTGTGTCCAATTTTTTTTGTTCTGATTCTAATTTCAATGATTGTAGAAAAAATTTCTGCAAACCATTCGTCAATATTGATTGTGGCAACTCCGATATGAATCGTTTCAATAGATCACAACAATCATGTACGGAAAATTTTCGATAATCAATATCAATTGTTTGACCAGTAGCAATCAATGAACGTAATTCTTTTTGTCGTGATTTTACACCAGCTTTACGAAAAATACCTTCTTCAATGATTTGATCTGGTTTTGAAATGTATTCAATCAGTTGACTAATCGAACATATACCTTCATGTGTAAGTGGTGCACCAAATACTGAAATTAATTGATTAATTTTTTTTTTTGAATTAATTTTCAAATTTTCAATTTATTTACCCGTAGCTGATCGTTGATTGTCATTGATTGAATGATTATCATTATCATTATTATGGTTATGGTCAAAATTGAATTCCGAATCAATGTCCAATAGACGTGCTAATTGTGTTGTTATCATTGAACGATATGCACATTCAGATGTAGACATTACTTTTCGTAAAGTTGGATGTGGATCCATTATTTGAATTGGAATGATGTAAATCAATAACGAAAAAAAAAATCAAATAGAAAAAAAATTGGCCAAAATGAAAAAACACAAAAAAAATATCAAATCATAACTTGCTGATGAGAACGCTGAGGAGGAGGAGGAGGAGGAGGATGAGAAAGAAAGGCAAGAGAAATTTTTTTTTTTTTTTTTTTTGAAAAATTTAGCCGTTACGCATGTGTAAATCGAACAATAATGTTTATTATTAGTTTTTATCGCGCGCGCTTTTTTTCTGCTCTATTCTCTCACTCCATTGGCGACTACGGCGGCAGCAGCAGCAGTAGCACTTTTTTTTTTCTTTGCAAATTTTACAACCGTCAAATTCGTAATCCAATAAAAACGTTGTGAAATTCGATTCATTTTTCGTTTTTTGTTTTTTGTTTTATTTTCATTATTATTATCACATTACCATTACCATTGACTTTATATTTAACGAACGAATTTCGATTTTGTAATTTATCGACGAATATATAATAAATAAATTATGGCTGATAATCTTAATGTTGGTGATGAATTGGATTCGACAATTGTCGCCGATCATAATAAATCGTCTAAAAATACAAACGAAGTTTGGGAATATGAAGCACCACATTTTTTTGATTTCAACCAAATGGATGACCAATCTAATCATGATGGTGATGATAATTATTTTTGTAAGTAAAACAAAAAAAAAATAATAATTTCTTTTGTCTAATAATTTAATATAAAAATTTACATTCATAAAACAGTGAAAAATCATGAATATAATGATGATGCTATTGATGATGAATCAATCAAAGAAAATTTTTCTGATGAATCTTCAAAATCTTTATATCAAACACCGGAATCTAAATTGGATAAAACATCATTACCAAATTTTTCATCCAAATATGAATTGCGTGAAACACCATTACGATGTTTATATCAGAATGGTCATACACCATTGCGGCAAAAACGTTCAACCATTGCTGAATTCGGTAAACGAAAAAGCCTTTCATATCGAAAATCCCGAAAATCTGTTCAAAGCTCAAAAAAAATTGATGATAATGATGATGATGAAATCAACAATGTTTCATTCAATATGACAAAAATGGTTCAAGTATTGGATCAAGTACAATTGACCGGTGACCAGCAGGTACAATCACAACAAGAAGAAATGATTCCACCAGAACCATCAAATAACAATGAGGATGATGAGAATAGTATCCAAAAAAATTCGAATGAAATTAATGATGAATCAATGGATGGCGTATCAAACATAACTAATGATGTTGTTGTTGTTGAAGATTTATTGTCCGAAACCGAACAAGAAGAAACAATGGATAACTTTCATGAAATATCCTCGGATGAATTGAAAGAACCGGCACAATCCAATGTTGATCAATCATGTAAACGTCATTCATATTTGGTAAAAAGTCCTATTGTACGTTTTAATGATGATGAAAAAGAATCTTCGACCAATGTTCTGGCCGTATCTTTTGATGTCGATGGAATGATTAAAACACCATCGACATTGAATGTTGATGAAGAAAAAAAATTGAAAATTAAAAATCGTAAAGCAACACCAATGTTCATATTTAAAAAACATGGTATTATTAATAACAAGAATAAAAATGATGAAACAGTGACAAAATCAAAACCAATGGTGATGAATATTAGCAAAGATCGATCGAAAAAATATTGGAAACGATTTTCACGTACATTGAATCAAGATGATGATAAACAAGATGATGCTAATAATGATAAAAAAGAATTGGATCATCATGATGATAAACAATCGACAAAGAATGTAAATCTTGTCATCGTTGATAAAGAAAATCGTGAACCAGTAACACCAAAATCGAAAAAAGTAACTAAAAAAACAATGTCTATCGATACTATTAATCGATTAACTGCTTTGCCAAAAAGAATTCAAACTGAACGACCATCACAAAAATACGTATCGATGGCCGAACAAACACAACGTTTTTTGAATTCAGCACGGCAATATCAGCCAAAAACTTTATGGCAACGACATAAATTGACCAAACCACGGCCACCACTTTTATTGACTGAAATTCGATCGAGATCTCGTCGCCGAATTGAAACTGAATCCAATCGTGTTCAGTCAACAACAACATCGTCATCATCATCATTAGAAACTAATGATGTAGCACAACAACAGCCACCGGCCAAACCAATTGCTGAAATTCCATTAATTAAATCAATGAAAATTAAATCCAAACGTCCATTGACTAAAGCTCGAACACCAAATTTTTGTACTGAATATCGTTCCAAAATTTATCAACTAAAACATCGTAATGATAATGGAAATGGCAAAACATCATCATCAACAAATCAACCGCCGCCGCCGGTCGTATTTCGTGCACGTCCAATGCCGGATTTTAAAAAAATTCAAGCTCGTGTTGCTGCTGCCAATCAGATGAACAGAATCAAGAACAACAACAACAACAATAAAAACAACAAAGTGTAATAATAATAATAATTAAAATCAATAATCATGGTATATTTGTATTCATCAAATTCAACTAAATCTTTTTTCTCTCTTTTCAAATATTCACTAACTGACTACACTTCGAATTGTATTTTTATAATCTTTTTGTATTTTCCCATGGAAATTATCCATCTTTTTTTTGTCAATCAATCATATATGAAAATAAATTAAAAATTTCTTCTTTTTTTTAAAAAAAACCATTCATTTCTGTTGTAGAAAATATACATCCGGTTGTTTGTGTGTGTGTGTGTGCATGTTTTAATTTTTAGCTCAATGTCCTCACGATGGCAGCACTAGTCGGAATTTTTTTTGCTTTTTTTTCGTTTCGAAACATTTTGATTATATTTTTTGTCTTCACTAATTAATCAATTGATTGATTAATTGATCTGTTATATTGAAATTGGATCGATAAACAATGTGGTGCATACATTATCATCATCATCATCATCGAATTGAGTTGTGTGTGTGTGTCCAAAATGTCATTCATCATTTGAATTGGGCAAATTCGATTCGAAAAAAAAAATGATGAATATTCGAATATTTCCACTTCGGATTTTTGTCAACTATTATACGTATAAAAATGATTTTTTTACTTTGTAATTTCATTTTTAATTTTTTTTTTTCACATTGAATTTTAGATCAATTGGATTCACATTTAGCCAATTTGATTGGCATCATCATCATCATCGTCGATCATTGATTAAAAGTATTATTCTAATCACATTGTTCATCTATTCATATGTTTTTATCATATATGATTTTTATCAAAATGAATATTATCGTTACACAAAACGAATATCGCAAGTTAGTCCGAATTTATTTGGCAAAATGATTGAATTGGTCAATGATGCATTGTATTTTGTGTTATTTATATCATTCTATATCTACTATACATTAAATGGACAACGATTAATTACATTGTTCAATTCATCTATATTTGAAGCCGTTTATCTACCAAATAATCAACGTCATCGAATCATAACGATTATACTTTTAATTGCTTGTAATTTAAATGGTCTATTCATTTATTATGCAGTTGGTTTATCCAATGTAGAATCAATACAATTTCCACCAACCATATCAAAATGTTTGAAAATCTACGTATTATCCATGATTTTTATGAATGAATCATTAACATATTTTGTTATTATTTATTTCAAATTTGGCATCCAACAAACAATTCATCAAATGTTAAACGATATTCGATCAAACACAATCAATGAACAAGAATGTATGATGCGGATTCGATTGATGGCTACAACCAGTGAAGAATTTCATCAAATTTGGGGCTATGCAATGATTACCTATGTAATTGGTGAAACATTCTATATGATAATGACACCATTAAGTTATTATATTGGTCAAACAGCTTTGATGCAATCCATTGTATCTAGTATACATTTTATCGGTGCTATTTACTGTATTTATTTGGATATGAATATTCAAACAGAATTAAATGAAATTGTCAATGTTTTTCATCATCATCAACGTAATGGACGACAATCATCAAAAATCATTATGATAAAAACATTAAAATCGAAAATGATGAAAAAATTATTGAACAAATTATATCAATATCAATCCGGCACCGAGATGACCATCAACAATGAAACAGCAATGATCACCATAATGGATCAGATTTTCAATCGATGGCAAAAAGCGAAAATCAATCCAAAAATTCGTTATTTTGAAATGATTGAAATTTATCATGAATATTTTCTACTAAATATCTACGATCTGGTTATATATGATGGTAAATTTTTCTTTACAATCATATTGTTTGCATTCAGTTATTTCGTATTGATAATACAGACAAATTGATTTCTTTTTTCAATCATTTTCAATGAATTCAATTTTGTGTCCAGATGTTCAATGTAAAGAAAAAAAAATCCTTTGTGCCCAAAAATCAAAGAAAAAGCTTTTCAAATATGAAATTCATATTCAACCAATCAACCAACCAACCGACCAACCAGCAGAAAAAACCTGAAAATCGTCTTTTTTCCTTTCCTTTCCGTTTTCGGAAAAAAATCTGTTTTTGATTTTTTTTCCATTTCGTTCTTTATGGTCCCCTTTGGTTTTAATACCAAACAAAAACAAAATAAGAAAAAGAAAGCAAACGTAAATCATTTACAAATGTCCATCTGTGAAATCCGTGTTTGAACAACAGCAACAATTGGTACGTTTACGCTATACACATACACACACACAGTGAAACAAATCTTTTTTGTATTTATAAAAAAAAGAAGAAAATATGGCCATATTTTTTTGTTGTTGAAAATTTTCAAATTCGCAACCAAGAAAAAAGAAGAACTCTTTTGTCATGTGAAACTTATTCTCGTTCATTCAGTTTGATGATTATATGGCCCGCCAAAAAAAATCAGCAAAAACAAGAAGAAAGCAGTAATAATAATGGCCAGCAGGTAAATGGTAAGAAATTCAATAACTTTCAGGTGATGATGATGATGATGATGATGACCATAAACACTATATTCATACATACACCATGAACTTACACACACACATGAAAGGAATATCCATTATGATTGGCCATCATCATCATCATCATCATGGCCAATGGTCAAGGTTCAAGGTTTTTTTTCTTTCTCCTTCTTTTCATATGTTTTTTTTTCTTTTGATTCGAATTATGATCGACAACCATAACAACTAAAAGCAACAAATACCGATCAATGAATGAATGTTTTTGTGATTTTCATAAGGAAAAAAAAACAGAAATTCTGTCATTTGTAAAAGAAGAAGAAAAAAAATATAATCTTTCACTTTTTTTTCACGAAAAAAAAATAAAAGAATTGTAATTCTTGTACAATATTGGGTCATATAAATAAATTCCATATATATGTGTCCCTAGGGCCATTATTGCTTGTTCGGTGTTGATGATGATAATCATAAAATGTCCATTTTTCTACTTTTCAATCCGCTTATATGGCATAGGATAGAATAGCAAAAAAAAAAATTTTGAAATATAGAAAATCAATCAAGAATCTTGGATTATTCTCGATGAAGAATTTGTGTGATTCGAAATTATTATTACCAATCGACAAAGTAGAAACAATTGGTGGTGGGTGGTGGTTGGTTTTCTTCTTCATTTTCATTTTGTTTATCCTCCAAAAAAAAACTAAAAACTAAAAATGATATGACATTGAAAAACATTGGTCTGTATGTAAAAATGTAAATGAAATGACTTTTGAAATGTGAAGATTTTTTTTTTCGTTCGTTTGTTTGTTTGTTTGACACACAGACACACACACACACACACACACATAATAATAATAATAACAGCAGCAGAACCTATAAAAAAAACCCCATAATATTATAAACTTGGCCAAAATCAAGGACACGACATCAATTATATTCTATATTTGAAGGAGAAGACGAGAGAAAAAAAAATAAACCGAAAACATGGCATACAATTCTTTTTTACTTATTTATCATCATCATCATTGCAATTTTGATTTTTTGGTTGTTTTCATGTCTTCACTATCTGATGATGATCAACATGATACGACTAATTCGGTATTTTTATTTTTTGGTTTGATTTTGGTTTCATGTCCTTCGATGATGATGACGGCGACGACGAACCAAAATTTTGTTTTTGTTACAAGTTTACCAACCAACCACCATTTATATAAACTAATAATAAAAAAAAAAATAGACTGGAGGGTTGTAAAACCGAAAAAAAAATTTTTTTCGGTTCATGTTCAATATGTACGACAATCGTGTATATATTGGGGTGAAATGCCATGCCATGTCTTATGAAATGAAATTGGAATTTGAAAATGGATGGCTCCACCGATAATAACCGAAATTGAAATATGGATGTGGCGACTTGAGATTTATGTTCGTGTGTGTGTGTGTTTCGGACGGATGATGATATAAAACAAGGGCGGTGGCGGTTATTATATTATGTTTATGTTTGTCTGAAGTTGTCTATAGTTGGTGCTATAGTTCAAAACCAGCATTTTTTTTTGTTTTGGTTGTTTGTTGCTATCCGAATTTATCTTTATTTTCATTTCATTCATTTAACATGGCTGCCACACATGATCATCATCATTTGACCTTGGACCATCAAATGATGATGATGATGATGATTGTAATAGTCATGTGCCTTTTTTTCTGTGTTTTAAAAAAACTTGGCGCATTCGCTGATCCATTATGATGATGATGATGACCCTTTCCCTTTGTATGCTTTCACCATACCATTCTACATACAATTCTGACCGTTTGTTTTTATCTGTTTTTCATCCATTATTTTTTTTTTTTGTTATTTTCATCATCGAAAGTCGAAGGTTGCTTTAGGTTAATATGTATATAGTATATATGCAGTTTGTCGTTCAAGGTTAAATGGGAAAAGAGAGAGGTTCTTGATTATTATTATGGGCAATGGTTTTTTTTTGTTGGCAACGGTTCTTTTTTCAACAATTTCAAAATTTAGTTTGTATTTGTATATGGCGTGTCTGTCCGCGCCTGCTATAGGCTCAAATTTTTCTTTCGTTTTTTTTTCAGAAGAATGTTCATTTGTTTCTTCTTCGTCTTTGCCAAAATAAAAAAATAAAAAAAAAATTTCACATTCATTTATTCAATCATAATGTCGGCATAGTTTTTTTTTCACTGGATTGATTGGTCTACACTATCTTTCGGTTGGTTAGTTTGTTGGTTGGTTGGTTGGTTGGTTGGTTGGCTGTTCGGTAAGCTTGAAAACAATGATAATGGCCCATTTGTCTAAAAAATTATTCGTGGCCATCGTTCATTTCTTTTGCCTGTATGTGCGTGTGTGTATGTGTGTGTTGTTTGGAAACGATCCAAAGCACAAGCAGCATGTATACAACAAACACACCATTTGTAATTGCCATTCAGACATTCGCTGATAAAAGGAAATGAACACAAAATGGATTGATGAATGGATGGATGGTTGAAATGAAAGCTTGCTTGGCTTTTGATTTTGTCTGGTAAATAAAAAAAAATGATTTTTTCGTTACTGCGTAATTGCTGATGATAATGGTTTTTTTAGGATCGATGTAAAATGATGATCATGTGGTTTTTTTTCTTGGTCAAAATTTTCTGGATCCTAAATAAAGTCAAAGCTTGAAAAAAAAATTTGTTTCAAGGTTTCACCTTTTCTTCTTCTTCTTGTTCATCATCTTTGGTTACCGACCACCACCACACCAACCGTTAACTTTGAAAATCATTATCATCATCTGCTTAACGTTTCATCGAAAAGCAAACATCATTATCATCATTTCAGTTATCTGTGAAAAAAAAACAGTAATAAAATGATTCGAAAACTAAAACATCTGCTTAATCGAAAGTTTTTTTTTGCTTTGTTTTGGGTTGTAGGCAACAAACAGTGAAGAGACAAGTTAGACATTGAAATTTTAATCTGGAAAAAAATACACAAAAAGAGAATGAGAAAGAGACCTGATTGACATTCGAATCTTTAACAAAAACAATCCTTCTCAGTGAAAAAAAACGGATGACTATTTTCACACACACACACACACATAATAGGGGTAACGGATGGGGTTGATTCAGGTGTGTTTGTGTGTGTGTGTGTTCCAGAGTAGTAAAAAAAAAATTGGTACCCTAATGTGTGTTGATCCATTGGAAAAAAAAATTGTGATTTTTTTTTGGCAATCAAAATGGCGACCAAACCCAAGGAAATAATAAAATCTAGGTTCCCTGTTGTTTGTTGTTGTTGTTGTTGTCGTTGTTATTGAAATTGAGATTTACATTGCAAGGGTCACACACGATCGGTAGGTGTGTGCGTGTGTTTTGGGGACAACAAAACAACAAATGTCGACAATTTTTTTTTTGAATTTTGATTACCAACAACAAAAACGAACGATCATAACACCCAACAATAGTCATCAATCTGAATGATAATCTAAATGGCCACCAGGACAGAACAAACATGGGACATTTGGCCCAAAGTTTCAGGAACATTTTCTTTTTGTTCGGCACATAGGTCACATATGATGAAATATAGAGGACAATGGTGTGGTGTGGAAAAAAAAATGGTAATTCACATTAATACCTGAACCGAGAGATCCAAGTGATCTAAATTTTTTTTTTTTTTGACTACAATAGCGACCTTTTGACTATTACTGGGGTTATGAAACATAAACACTGAAAACTTAATGCTGCAGCTTTGGTTTTTTTTCATTGTTCGAAAAAAAAATTCCATTTTCTCCTCTTTTTCCTCCTCCTCAATTTGGAACAATGAAAAATACCTTTACACACAGACATGGGTCATTTTTGTTTCTTTCACTCACTGTTTACATTATTATAGATTGCGCGGTTGTTTGAGCCAAATTAAAACGGAAATTCATTATGAAGCTATTTCCATCACCACCACCACTAGGCTCAAAATTAACGCTATTTCGACACAAGCTTTAAAATTATCACAAATACTACAGCTTTTATTTTCTAAATAAAAAAAATCAAGATTAGCAAAAAAAAAAAAATAATAAAAAATGATGATGATGAATATTCAACTCTAAACAGGCCGGGACTAGTGCAATATTATCGATTTGTATTAAAATATATATATTGTAATATCTATTCTATTCTGACTTGTTGTTTATAAAAATTTCAAATATTTAAAAAAAAACATTTCAGATCATTGTTCCAAAATGAATAATATTCGAATTTTTTTTTAAATAAACAACAAAAATGAATAGAAAAAAATATTCCATATATATATCATTATGAAATATCGCCACGAATCCAGACCTGCTTATGAGTATCTTATATATATGATGATGAGATGGGACATTATTTCGAATGATGATGATGATGATGATAATAAAACGACAAAATTCTATGGAAACTAAACAAAAAAAAAAAAAAAAAGAAATCAGACAATCAGAATTTAAAATATAAAACGCTTACCTCATACTGTTTCTCTTTCTTTTTTTTCCACTTTTTCTGTTTCTCTCAAAAAAAAAGTGTGAGAAACAGAAAAATCTTTTGAACAATGGACAAATGGTATTACACCATATACATACAATCATCATCAAGTTGTACACACCACCACCACCATTATGTTTAATGATGATGATGATGATGATTAAGAACGTTTTTTTTACGAGACATGATCATCATCATGGCCATCATCGTCATAACTTTCGTATTGTTGATTTTTAATATTGTCGACATTGATTAGTGTGTGTATGTTGTATGTAGAAAGAACTTGTTGCTCGTTTACAATATATATAGTGATTTGGTTGATTCATTCATAATGAATTTGAAAAAATATTCAAAGAATTTTTTTTTTGTACGAAAGATCGGACTTTGAAACTTCCGGTCGTAAAATAAATGGCATGAAATGTATGATGAAATTTGTGTGTGGCGTGTAAGATGATTGAACGAAAAAAAAAATTTCACAAACACAAACACACACACAAACAACATGTGTAACAAGGACAAAAAAAAAATAGAAAGATTCAATATCGACGATGTTGACCCAACAAGTCATCGATAATGAATGCATACCAAATTGGTCGTATATCGGGGTAAATATATAGTGCTCGAAACAATGAGGACCATAACATTCGACACTCTCTCTCTCTCTCTCTTTACCTCCCTCCCACCCTCTCACATTTCTTTTTCTTTTTCTTCTTCTATTTACGAAAAAAAAGGGGCTCAACAACCGAATTTAACATTTTTTTATTTTTTGTTTTCAGCAAACGCGCGCGTTTAATGAAACACATAAATGTGCTTCTCAGCAAGCCAACCGACAATATATTGATTATTATATATATGGCCATGAACAACACACTAGATAGAGTGAGGGAGGGATAAAGAATTGTACTAAACATTGATACATACACAGAGAGGGAGAGAGAGAGAGTAAAGAAAAAAAATCGACATAATGATGAGGGTGATGAACAAAAAAAAAAAACTCGCGCAACGATCATCATGCTGTATACTACTTTACATATATTGATTCTATATGTTGTGCAGATTGAGAGAGAGAGAAGTTTAAATTGCAAACAATCCTCATCATTTCTCAGCCATTTTTTTTTCACAATATTCATGATGTGTGATATAAGTAAGATTTATTTTCCCGCTCTTTTTTTGTTTTGTTTTGTTTTGTTCTATTTAGTCCTGTGTGTGTGATAGTGGCAGCAGCAGCAGTTGGTTGTTGTTGTTATTGTAATGTCAATTGACGACAACGACAAAAAAAATGCGGAGGGGGTAGTGGATCTGTATATATATTTTGTATATATTAGAAAGTTGGTTCAATTTTCATTTCAATGGTTAAATATGCATGCATGCATGCATGAATACATTGGTGGTGTGGAGGTGGGAGGATGGCCAAGCCAGTCAAAAAAAAAATATAACCACAACAATTGTGTGTGTGTGTAAAGATTGGAAGAAAAAAAAATTTGGTAAATGCTTGCTAAGCATGTTATACACTGGGTTTTTTTTCCAGAAACCAAAAAAAAATCAAAATGGCCATGACACTTTTTAGGACATGCATCATATTCAGGTCACACTTTTTTTTGGAAATTTAATCAGGTAATAATAATTCTTTGGTCCTTTTCATTTTATATCAAAATTTAAACCAAAAAACCAAAACAAAAAAATCAAATTGGTAAAACACTTGAATTTGTTGATGTTGTGGAAATAAAAAAAAATTAAGAGTGTTTACCTTGATTTTAACACAAGAAAGAAAGAGATGATGATGATGATGATGATAAGTTCGATGAACATCATCATCATCATCATTGAATGTCATGATCATGGGAAAATGAACAAAATTGTGTGAGCCAAAATTCAAAATTAAATAGCAAAAAAAACAACAACAGCAACAACAATAAATAATGACCATCATCATCAAAAAAAAAAAAAAAAAAATGCTGCCAATCGAAACATCGTCATCAACAACAACAACAACATTAACCATCACGTTACCTTGTTTATCATTCAAATCATTCATCGTACACCGGAAATGTGATTTAAATCAAAAAAAAGGCAAAAAAAAGAGTGTTGCATGATAATTTATCACACATGTTAGCATTGTTCAATTTTTGTTGTTCAAATTCAGATCATGAATTTGAAACATTTAAAGGTTATGGAATCTTTTTACAATTTTGTTAGAATAAAATCATTGTTTCCTGTCACTGAATATGTGTATGTTGTTGATGGTGACAATGATTCGAATTCGAATGTAACAAATAAACAAACGGAAAAACCTTAAGGGTGTTTTAAATAAAGAAGAAGAAGAAGAAAATTGTCAAATGCCTCGTTTGATGATGATAATTATCATCCATAATAATTGTGGTTAAATTGTGGCTAAAATGAAAATTAAAATGATCTTCATCAACAGATGAAAGTAACATAAAATAATGATGATGATACACGATGGACAAAGTTTTGTTTTCTTTTTTTTTTAGTAATCATCCGGTATAAGAATGTTGTTTGCTATTTTTTTTTACTATCATCTTATGGTTTGTCTATCATCTTATTTGTTTTATGATCATTTTGTCCTTGAATGATTGAATTTTTTTTCTTTTTTTTTTAATTTAGATTCTTTTTTTCGGCTGATTTTATTGCAATACATCCAGTGGACATTCTAAAAACAGAGATAAATTTTATTTTTTTACAAAGAATTATGTAGGTATGTATGTACATTGATTGATTGAAAACCAATAGTTAAATTACAAAAGATTCCATAGTTTATAGAGCATTGAATTTCGTTTACAAACATCAAAAATCGTATCATTAGCATCATTACGTATATCGTGATCAATATCAGGATGATATAATAGATATTCAATTAGATGACGATTTGAATTGGCACGCATGGCAGCCAAATGAAATGGTGTATTACCACCATTTGTACGTGAATTTATATTTGCTCCATATGCTAATAATATTCTCAGGATTTTCGTATGACCCCAATGTGCAGTCGAATGTATTGGTTGCCAACCATCATTGGTACGTGCACAAACATTTGCACCATTCATTATCAGCCATTTAACCATGTCGATTTGATTCTGATAACAAGCACGATGTAATGGTGTATAACCTTCAGAATCATGGCTATTAATTAATTCTGGATCCATTCGTTGAAATTGTTTCATCAATTCAATTGAACCTTTTTCAGCTGCTTCGAATACATTTAACATTTGGCCATCATTATGATTTGGATCAAGTAAACGTAATTGATAAATAGGATTATCTTTATTCATTTCATTCGAATCATTTATATCGATATCATCATTATCGAAATTTTCATCACCAAGAACAAATGCACCAAGCATTTTATTTAAAAAAAAAATTTCTATTTAATAAAAATGATGACCGATGATGATGTTTTTGTTGTTGTTGTTGATAGAAAAATAAAACATGCGAGAAATATGCCGAAAATAAATGTTTTGAATCATTGCACCGAAAAAAAACTTTCCGAAAAATCAAGAAAAAAAAGGTCGAATATTAATTTTTGGATTGTTTTGGTTTGTTGTTGTCTTCGTGTTTTTTTTTTGATTTGTTTGATACAGATTTTTGCAATCAAAATGACAATTTCCGATATACCAGACATCCGATTTGATTTACATCATGCACCATTCCGACGGTTCATACCACATATTCAAAAAGAATATATTAAAGATCCAGAAAATTATGACAAAAAACGAGATTTTCTCATCAATTATTTCTATTCAAAACCTGATTATGCTGTGCCACATGAAAAATTGTTTTATAGCACTGCATTAGGATTGAAATTTGGTACAGCTTGGGGTACATTTGATGTTTGTGCTGCTGAATATGGCCGATGGAAACCATCAATTTTATTGTTTGCAAAACGTGCATCATTAGTTAGTATGTATATTGTTTTTTTTTTTTGAAAATTGATTAATAATTTTTTTTTTAAATCAATAATTTTTTAGCCGCATCATTTGCAACATATGGTGCCGTGTCAAATGTTGTAGCCAATATACGTGGTCAAAAAGATGATCTTTTCAATCATTTGATTGGTGGTGGATCTGTTGGTTTTATCTATGGTTATTTGTGTATGTTTTTCTTTTCAACTCGAATCATCATAGAAAAATTTAATTTACTTAACAAATTTTTAATTCATAATTTTAAAAAAACAGATAAATCATCTGCATATGGATCATTAGCTGCTGCTGGAGTAGCATTGATAGCAATGGCATGTAAAGCATTTTCACGTAGTGATAATTATATAATTCATCCAGAATTGGATAAATTTACTGAACGTGGTAGTATTTGGGGTAATCCAGATTTACGATTCTATACGCATTATCCAGAATTAAAGGAAAGAAAACAACATTATCTGTTTGATGATGTATAAAGAAAATTTTCAAACAAACAAAAAAATAGAAGAAATTACCACCATTTTTTCATCATCAATTTATTACTCTATTATTATGAATTAATCATTTTAATAATATTTTAAGAACAAATGCAATCAATCCAAAATATTAGATGAAAGAGATGAAAAATAAAAATATTGGGATTTGTAATCTTTTTTTTTCATTTATTATTCGATAATGATCGAAGTGTATGATCAAAACGTTCAATAAATTGATCAACATGATGTTTTTCAAATGTTAATGTTGTACGAAAACGTAATGTAGCTGAACCACTACCACCACAATGTACACCATTACGATGTAATTGTTTAATAGTTTGATCTCTTAATGATGGTGTTGGAAAATCAATTGCACAAAATGTACCAATACCTCTTGCATTCATCAATATTGATGGATATTGATTTTGTATACGTTTCAAATGGTCTAATAGATAATCACCAGTTTCAGCTATACGTTCCAATAGTCGTTGTTCTTTTACAACACGTACTACTTGTTCCAAAAGTATTAATTTTGATGGATCACCAAGCCATGTATTGAATATACGATATGGTTTATCCGGACGAAACATTGGCCGATAATAGAAACCGCCTATTAACATTTTCTTACTAAAAGTAACAATATCTGGTGGTTGATCCATTTCAAAATGTTCATGTGCCCAATATTTACCGGTTGGACCACCACCAGTTTGTACTTCATCAATAACCATTGCAACATGATGTTTTGTGCAAATTTTTCTTAATTGTTGAAAAAAATATTTCGATCCATGATAATCACCGCCTTCACTTTGTATCGGTTCAATAATCATACCGGCTACAGGTATTGCTTTACGGTTATATTTTTCAATAAGATCTTCAACTTTAGCCAAACATCGATCATCTTCACGTTGATTATAATCACTATATTCATTTAGTGGATATTTATAACGTGGAAAATCGGCAATAGGCCAATCGAATGCCGGTATATCGACTTTATGTATTGCTTTTGAATGTGTACAACTGGACAAAAAAAATTTTTTTTTTTTGAAATCTGATATCGAATCCAAATCATCATCATCATTCATACCTTAAAGCTCCAAATGTACGGCCATGAAAACTACCCATAAATGACATGATACTTAATTTTGGGCTACCAGGTTGTTCATTTGTCATACATGTAAGCATATCATCTTCGGTTGGTGGTTGACCACGTTGCCATGTTCGATAATAGAAACAAACAACTATATATAATGGAAGAAACGATATTTTTTTTTTATTAAATTGGAAAAATTTTTGTTGATTTATTCATTCAAATTACCTTTCAATGCATTCTCAACCGAACAGCTACCACAGGCCATCGTTTGAATTTCATTCAAACCAGATGGTGCTATCGAAAGTAAAGCCGAATGTAATTGATCATTAAATGATTTCGGTGGTAGTATACCCAATGCAGGTCGATTAATAAATGATGATATGTTTCGTGGATCTTTTACGGCTTCAATCAATGCTGGATGATTATAGCCAAGTGGCATTGATGATATTTGGCTATAAATATCTAGAAATGTATTACCATCCACGTCTACAAGATAATTGCCAATAGATTTTTCATAATCGACAAACAATTGTATGGCACCTGCATTTTGAATTTTATTCAAATCATCAATTAATCGTCGTGATTGTGGACCAGGTATTTCAGCAGTAACAATATTTGGTTCACTAGGTTCATTTAGCACATAATTTGTTGTCGCTGTTGATGATGATAATAATCGTTGATAGTGATGACCATTAATCATCATCATCATCATCATCTTACGATATGATCGTTGTATTAAAGGATACATTTTTGTTGTTAAAGTGTGCGTTTAAATTTCAAAATTAATAATTTAAAAAAAAATTAGAAGAAATTGGAAGACAATGGTATATTGGCAGACAGAGAGTGAATTGAAAAAAAACAATCGAACAAAAAATAAAAGGATGTCAGACCATCCAAACAAATCAGGGACAGAATAGAAAAAAAAACCAAGGACGGTCACCTTGATTTTTTCTGGTTTATATTTGTTGCGTCTGAGTATTAATCTCTGGGCTAGGTTCCCAAAAAATCAAAATGAGAATACGAAAAAAAAATTCGATGCTATATAATTGATGGGGTTGTGTGTATTATCACCACCAAAAAAAAAAATCTATACTTGTCCAACACGCGTGCACACTAAACAACAACAACCACCATCACAACAACAACAAAACTGATATTCATTCATTCAGTAATGATGAATATAAATTATAATCAATCAAAGTGTGAGTTGATGTGCCAAATAAATTGATAATGATCAATTAATTGGTTACTAAAAATCATCGAAATAATGGAAATCAATAAAATGAGCCACAATCATCATCATCATTCATTCATTGATGTTTAAGAAAGAAAAAAAAATTTCCCAAAAATTATCCTGTCATGTTGATGATAAAATCTTTCCGATAAAAGTTTATTTTTGCCATCAAGTTCAAGGATATAATCTATGAATGTTTTTTTTTTCTTTACTATGGGCAGATGGATTTGAGATTTTTTTTCAAATTAAAAATTCTGAATTATTTGGAATTATTTTTGTTTCAATTATTATTTTTTTTTCATTTCATGGTTGGGAAATTTGTTGCCGATACAAAACCGCTTGCATCCTGTTCACGCCATAACTGGGTTATCGTTTTCCATTGTGTATAAAATTGGATTCCCTTTGAAAAAAAAAATTAGAAAAATTTAAAAAACACAAAAAAAATTGAATAACTTACAGCTTTTCCAGAAAAATTTAAATCACCCCAAAATGATCCACGTGAACCGGTAAAGGAAAACATTGATAATGGAACTATAAAGAGAAATAGATTAAAAATTTCAATCAAAAAATTTTTCATCGATCATCATCATACCTGGAATCGGTACATTAATACCAACTTGTCCAACATCAATTTCATGTGTAAATTTTCTTGCTGCTGCACCATTTGTCGTAAAAATAGCCGTACCATTTCCATATGGATTACGATTAATTAATTCGATTGCTTCGTCCAATGTGTCAACGGTAAGAACGACTAAAACTGGACCGAATATTTCTTCACGATAACATTTCATCGAAGTTTTTACATCGGATAAAATTGTAGGTCCAACAAAATTTCCCTGTTCATAGTTTGGCACACGAATTTCACGACCATCAAGTAATAATTGAGCACCTTCATCCACACCGCTTTGTACAAGCGAACAGATTCGTTGTTTAGCCTGTGGTGATATGACTGGTCCAAGATCGGCTTCCGGATCCATACCGTTTCTAACTTTTAATTTTTTTGCTCGTTCAACCAATTCTGGTAGCCATTCCCGTGATTGTCCAACAAATACGGCCGTCGACAATGCCATACAACGTTGGCCAGCAGCACCGAATGCAGCACCAACCAGCTGATTTAATGTATGTTCTTTATTTGCATCGGGCATGATTACACCATGATTTTTGGCACCCATATTTGATTGAACACGTTTACCATTGCGACAACCACGTTCATAGATATATTTTCCGGCCTGATCAGAACCGACAAACGATATGGCACGAATATCCGGATGATCGCAAATAAAATTGACGGCATCATGTTGGCCATGAATAATATTGACAACACCTGGTGGCATACCTGCTTCTTCCAACATTTCCATCAATAACATACATGCACCTGGATCACGTTCTGATGGTTTAATTACACATGTATTGCCACAAACTGTTGCCAATGGAATGATCCACAATGGTATCATAGCGGGAAAATTAAATGGTGTAATACCGGCAACAACACCCAACGGTATCCGATATGAATATGTATCCATATCACGACTAATCGATGGCATTGTTTCACCTTGTAATAAACTAGTTACACTACAAGCATGTTCGACCACTTGAAGACCACGTAAAACATCACCTTCAGCATCTTTCATTGTTTTACCTTGTTCCTGAACAATGCTTTCCGCTAAACGTTTCTATATGGAAATGAAATTAATTTTCATTAGATAAATCATTTCAACTCGACTTACACTATTTTTCTGTATAATATTCTGTAACCGAAACATTGTTTGCTGTCGGGTGAGCACCGATGTTTGTGACCATGTTTTAAATGCCTGTCTAGCTGCATCAACTGCGGAATTCATTTCATCACTTGTTGAAATTGGTACACGCGTCAATACTTGATTCGTTGCCGGATCATGTAAATCGATCCATTCATTTGATTGTGAATCAATGAATTTTCCATTGATGAATAATTTTGTTTTTGGCTATCGATTGATGTGATTGAAATTTTAATTTTTTTTATCATATTAAAATAAATAAAAAAAACTAATTTTACTTACAATCGATGAAAGTGAACGAACATTTGATATAGTTCGAAATGAATCAATAAGATTTTGGCGAAAAATAGAATTACCGTTGATTAATTGACGATATGACATTTTTATTATTATTTTTTTGAAATTTTAAAGAATGATGTCTTTTCCAAAGGTGACACACTAATATATTATTGCTATGATTACTAATCATTTATGGCCTGATCGTTGATTTTCTTTTTTAATCATCAATGCTTGATCGATTAAACAATCAATATATTCATCTCAATACATCCAAATCAGGTTTTTTTTCATTTCATTTGATATCTTATGTTCAAGAACGCATCAGAACAAAACAAAAAAAAAATATCGAATTTATTGCCATCTGACGGTGATTCGAATCATTAGAATTTTTTTTTTTACTTTATTATTTTGAATTTGAATCTTTTTTATGTTGCAAACAACAAATTTGACATTTACAATGAAAAAAATATTGATCCAACAATAATTGTTGTCTTTCATTGTAATTATGTAAACAATGATCTATTCCATAACAATTGTAGATTTGTTCATTTGATTGAATTGTTCGATTCGTACGTACAATACATTCGATTCCATTTGTATAATTGATTTGAATGTTTGGATCACAACTATGATTTAATAAAGATAAAGAAGGATAAAATGCCGTTGCTATCGGTGTAATAGAATGGCCACCATCATGATCACCACTGGGAACCATTATTGTATGTGAATTTATGATTGTTTGACAAAGATGACGAAAACAAACATTGATAAGAATTTGTTTTAGATCTGATTTTTGATTCATATTATCATTATTTTGATTTTGATATCGATTAGTTCGAAATAATAATTCAATGATGATTGTTGCCGTTATTCGATAAGCAACAAGATTTATTGAATCTGTATGATTTTGATGAGTTTGTAATGAAAATAATGAACTATATGTTGATGATTGTAATGTAGATTTGGATGGCGGCTCTATAAATGGTTCCAAGTTTTGTTCAATTTCTTCATATGATTTATTCATAAATGTTTGATAAGTATTGACAATCAAATCTATATCTGTTTTGGCCATTAAACGATACACAAGATGGCCGATTCCAAATTGCCAAAGAAACGGTAGAATCGAACATTCATATTGATGATATTCGTGCCAGGAATTTTTTTGACATTCATGGCTACAATATGATACATTGGAACAGTTGTGACAAATTTCAAATTGATCATCCACCAACAATCGTCGGCAACAATGATGACAAAAGCGACGTTCGAAAAATGATAACAAAACATGAACATATGGACGTTCGATGAGAACAATTTCACCAGATTTAATGGTTTTATCACCAGCCCAAACACCACGACCATGTTGATCATTCCATGATAATCGAACTTTTGATGAAAATATTCTGTTGCTTTTATCACGAAATTCCATAGTTTCAGATTCCATTTTTTCAGATTCTTTTTGTATTTGATTATCAATCGGTTTCGAATTCAATTCAGCAAAATCGATTCCAAATTCATTGGAAATATTTTTCGCCTCATCCATTCGATTCAATCGTAATAGACATTCAATTTGTCGATTTCGTAATTTATTTTCGGATTTAAATTTACCATAACCATATTTGATTGCCATATGTAAATCAAAAAGTGATGATTCATATCGGCCAAGTTTGAAATTTGCTGCTGAACGATTTCCATATGCTAATGGTAATGATTCGGATTCATAATCAACTGATGATGATACTGGAGCAAACTGTAGTGATTGGCTATAAAAATGAAGACATTGATTCCATAATCCATGACCATAGCTATTATTTCCTTTCGAACGATAATGATTGGATTTTTTCGAATCTTTACGATTTATATTGGAACATTTTTCAAACAATTTACCATCATTTTCAATATAATCAATACATAATCTATCGATGGAATGTGGATTACGAAAAATAATTGGACACAATAATGATTTAATATTCTTATAATCAATTATACAATTATTTTCAATGAATTTATCATCATGTTTAATGATTCTATCGATAAATTCGAGCCAATTGAATAATTGTTCAGTTTCAACCATCATCTCATCATTATTTTTATTCCAAATTTTTTTTTACACAATCATGCAAACAACATGTAACGTGTGTAACGTGTAACGTATGAAAACATCACATTTTAATGGATTCGAATTTGATGATTTCAAAAAAAAAAAAATCATTCGAATATCCGAATATTCGAATCAAAGTCTCCTTTATATGATCATTTTATTTTTAGTTTTTTTTTCTGTAAATGTTTTGGTTACATTGATGATCAAAATAATAATAATTATCATCATCATCATCATCACCATTATTATACAGATCATTTTTATTTTTAGTTTTTCTCTTTCTCTTTTTTTTTCCTAGTAATTCACTTCGCTATGATCAAACACACAAATGTTCATAATAATATATAATAATAATATAATTTGGTTGTATGTTTTTTTTCTTTCAGAAAAATTAAACAACACAACACAACATGAAAATACAACATGCCAGAGAAAAATAAAAAACCATATAATAAAAATAACTTTTCCAAAACAAATGATGGACGTTATAATAAGAACGGATTGCAGAAAAAAAAACAATTTCAATTTCTGATTCAACTTTTCAATTGTGTTGAAATGATGGACAAAAAAGAAAAATCTACACGATTTAAATGAAAAAATTTAACGCGTGTATGATGATGAACAGGATTTTTTTTTGATTTATTATAATTAAACTGACCATCCATTTTTTTTTTTTTTTTTTTTTTGAAAAAAAGACTAAATTCAGAACAAATGGATGATTTAATTTAATTTGATTTGATTGATGTAAAATACTGGGTGTGGGCCGGCTTACAGTTTAGTTTATTATTATTATCTTTGACTGACAGCCATCAATTTTCAACAAATGGAACACAATACGAATCCAGAAAAAAAAGACGAGAAAAAAAATCACTTCCGAGTATCATTTATTATCATTATTATTAAATCATAGAAAAAAAAAGAAAATTTTCAAATTTTTTTTCCATTTTTTTTTGCAAACCAAATGTTTTTGAACCGATAAAATGGGATAAAAATAATTGTTCATGGAATTCATCATTTCATTGGTGAAAAATATAATAATAACAACAACAACAAAATAAGAATCGAATGTTTGTGAAGCAGTAGAATAATAATAAACAAAAAAAAACAAAACAAAAAAAGAAAAGAAACAAAAAAAAAATTTAACAATTGGTTTGATGTGCGGATATAACCAAAAAATATTATGCAAAATATCAATTGATACAAAAAATAGCCAGCCAGAATAATTCGGAATCACATTTGTGTGTGCACATTTTTTTTTTTGCGAAAATTGAAAAAATTTGATGAGCATCGATGATGATGATGATCTGTATGGAGATGAAGATGATCAGATATCATAGATTGTCCATCTCATATCATAATAATTTATTACAAGCGTCATAATAATTTATTATATTCAATAAATGTTGATTTAATATCATTTAAAACGACATCAAGTTCTTTACGAAGATCTAATGGGGGAAAAAAAATTAAATGAAAATTTTTTTTTTGCTTACAATGAATTTCAATTTATACATACCATAGATTCTATCTCGACAGGTGTTTACTTTCGAACGCATTGAATCATCCAATTCATTCAATTTACTATCATATATTGGATCATCAATTTTTATGCCCATCTGAATTTGAACAAGAAGAAAAAAAATTGATTCAGATTAACTTATATTGGATTAATTTCTAATAATACCACATAATTTTTTACTTACACAATGTAAATTTTTATGCTGTTCATTAATTTGACATTCAATCTGTACACGGCAACTATTCAAACGGCGTAATTCTTGTTTCAATGTTTCACGTTTTGTAATACGTTCATTGATTTTATCTTTAATCAATTGATTCACTTCGATACGGTCCTTGTAATCCATTACAATTGTCAATATATATAATTTATTTATTTTTTTGGAGTGTTTTTTTTTTGGTTGGTTGGTTGATTGATTGGTTGATATTTTCGGCTCGTTTTGGCAGATTTTGTTCAATGAAGAAAAAAAAGTAGTGGCCACAATCAATAGAAAGAAAGGATGAAAAAAAATCTATTTGATTTCAATTCAACAACGGCATTGATGATGAATACAACTACTACGATGATGACGAAAAATGATAATGAAATGAATGATGAATTATAAATTGACAACAATGACAACAACAACAAAAAAAAATCAGTCTGTATGTCTGATTTTCTATACTGCAGTAGTATGGAAGGATGGCTAAAGTTGAAAATTAATTTATAAAAAATGGACAATTACGATGATGATGATGGTGATTAAATTGAAATCAATCAAAATTAATAAAGAAATTTTTCCATTCAATTCACGAATTAATTCTTCAATGTAATGTATGTATTTTTTTTGGCTATTTTATCGATTATATCGATGATGATTGATTCGATCGAATGATTGATATTATTCGAATTCATAATCATTCGTTCTCTTCTTTTATGAGGATGTTGTTGTTGTTGATAAATATTCATCGAGCCGGACCGAAATACCGGCAAAAAACACAAATAAATCTATCTGTTGTCAATTGAATTGAATGAATGAATGAATGAATGAAAACAAAAACAAATCAAGTGTGTACGTACCGGATTTTTTTTTATCAATCGTTGTTGTTGTTGTTGTTCGAATCTATATTTATTTATATGATGATGATGTCGAGACAATCCGGAAAAAAAAAATTTTTTTTTGTGTCTAATTTCAACTATACACGGCTATTTTGGTTATTATCATTTTTTTTTTAAAAAAAAGGATAATTTTTCAACTAAAAATTGGCGATAACAACAAGAGAAAACAGGAAAAGAAAAGAAAATTACAATTCTAAAAAGTAAAAGTGAAAAAAAACACTAAATTTGATGATGATGATGAAGATTTGAATGGTGAGAGTCAAAAAAATTTTTTTCTCTTTCTCTCTATCTATGTGTGTGTGTTTGTGGTGTGTGAAAGATAAAAAAAAAAAATATAGGCCAAAACGGGCGTCAAAGAGTCTGCAACAACAACAATATTTAGCTGGCCATCGGGTATGTAGTTTAAATTGAACAAACGGAAAGAAAAATGAAAATCAAATCATCATCATCATCATCATCATCATGATTGAATTCGATTGTTTCAAATGCTGCAATGATCGTTTTTCTTTTTTTTTGTTCGTTCTGGCTTCGATTATATATGCATTTGAAGATGATGATAATGTATATGGTAAAGAAGAAGATAATTTTAAACCCGACCAAAATGGTAATGGATGATGATGATGATGATAAAAGTGAAAGTGAAAGTGAAAGTGGAAAAAAAATTGGGCCAAAAATATACCAAAAAAACTTTTTTTTTTTTTTTTGATCGTTCGTAGTCGGGTTTTATTTTTTGGCAAGTTTGCCAGCAGCTACACTACTACAATATTGATGAAAAAAAATTTTTTTTTTTGTTTTTGTCGATTTTTTGACTTGAGCAAGGATCGTGCGTCGGTGTTTATTTGAAGAAATGAATAATCTTGTTATAAATTTTTTATTTTCAAATCGTTTTATTTTATTCGAACAAACAAACATTTATGTTGTTGTTATATGATAATAATAATAATAACAGTTGATCGACAACAACAACAACAACAACAACGGCGACGACTACGACATCTTTATCATTAAAAATGATGATGAGGCAAAAATGATGACAATTATTATTACAATAGCATTATCAAATCAAGTCAAAACTCAAATCAATCAATCAATCGATCGATCGATGAACACAATCGAATACATTTGTTCGTAACACAAACACACACACACACACACACATCGTACAAAATGACAATTATAAAAGGAGCCAAATCGATTGGATGGCCATCTAGGATTTCTGTGATCAACTATCTATAAATGATGCATGTGATTTCGATTTGAGTTGGATTTTTCGTTTTTGTTTCTGTTTTTTGATTTATTTTTGAAAAAAAATTCCATCATGATTTATACATTATTGACAATATTCATCATTATTTTAGCTATAATCTATCTTTATGAATGGTTTAAATCATTATGTCATCTGAAACAATTGAATGGACGACATGTATTTATAACCGGTGGTACTAAAGGTATTGGATTGGAGATTGCAAAAATTTGTGTAAAAAATGGTGCAAATGTTACGATTGTTGCTCGTGATGAAGAATGTTTACAACAAACTAAAATCGATCTGATTTCGATGGCAAACAATTGTGATCAACAGAATATTCTTACCTTTTCAGTGGATATCAGTAATCGACAACCATTTCAATTGGAACGAGCTATATTTGATGCTGAATCCGATTCAGGACCAATAGATTTACTTATCTGTTGTGCTGGTACGGCCATCGCACGTACATTCAATGAATGTTCATTGGATGAATTTCATCGTATGATGAATGTTAATTATTTTGGTACAGTGAATACGATTAAAACATGTTTACAATCGTTGAAAAAAAGCCAAATGAATCCAGCAAGAATAATGATATTCTCATCGATTGCCGGTTTATTTGGCCTTTATGGCTATTCAGCATATTCAGCTGCCAAATTTGCCTTAGTTGGATTGGCTGAATCATTGGATATGGAATTACGTCCGCATAATATTCGTATAACGGTATCATTTCCACCAGATACCGATACACCGGGTTTCGCTAATGAACAACATGGAAAACCAAAAATAACCGAATTAATTTCTGATGAAGGTGGCCTTTTTACACCCGAACAGGTTGCAAAAAAATCTTTGAATGATTTTCTCAATAATCAATTCATATCTACAGTCGGTCTGAATGGTTTTGTTGTCACAACATTATGTTCGGGTATGATGCCATGTTATTCATGGTCACAACGATTATTACAAATCAGTACAATGGGCCCATTAAGAGCAATTGGTCTTTATTTCCTGTATTCATGTGAACAAATTGTTCAAAAAAATTTTGTTGAAAAAATTCGTCAAACAGTATCATCACCATCATCATCATCATCAAACGAAATCGAAGAAATCTGAATGAAAATTTGTTTTTACACTTATATTCTATGATGATGATGTTGCCCTCATCCTATTTTCTTTATATCACAATCAAATGATAATAAAAAATGACATTTGTCAATGATGATGTTAATTGTTGATAATTGAGCATAATAGAGAACAAAAAAAAAAAAAAAAATTCTTTCTCAATTCGCCGATGGATTTACATCGTTTGTCTGTATAATATTGGCCAATGATTGTGGCCAAAATCGATTCAATGATTGTTGTCGTTGTTGTGATTTTGTTTTTGATTTTGTCTTCAATGTGGTCGTAGTGGTTGTTGTTGTTGAATGTTTTCGATTCGTTTTTCTTGTAACAGTTTTAGCTGTATTAGTTGTTAGATCTAATCCAGGATCATTTATCATTGATAATGATGATGATGATGATTCTGATAATGATTTTGTTTGTCCATGATGAATACTATTATTGGCCGAATCAAGCATCGGTTGTAGGATACGTCTTCGTGCATTGATAAACCAATTATTTACCTGTAATAAGGTAAGATTTGTTTCAGATGCTATGGTACGTTTTTCATCTTCCGTTGGATATGGATGCTAAAAATAAACAAACAACAACAACAACAGAAGAAAAAAAACAATTATCAAGAATCACAAATATTTAAATATATAACATACAACGATATGTTGAAAAAGCCATAAACGCATTATCGATGTAGCATGTTTAGGCAGAACACCACGTTTGCTATTATTATTTGAATTTATGTTCGTAGCCGTTTGTTTTTCATTTGAGCATTTTTTCTTGATTGATTGTTTTTCTGTTTTTACTTTTTTCAATTTCGGTTGATCACTTTGTACTATAGGTGGATATGATGAGACTTCTCGTTGATCATCATTCCTGTTGTTATAGAGATCATTATTATTATCAACATTATCATTTATGTTGGATTCTGAATTGAAAGATTTTGATTTTAAACTGAGATCATGTACCAAATCATTATCATCATCATCATCACCATCATCATCTTCATCATTAGAATCAGAATTAGAATCACAATTGTTTGATATGGTCATTGAAATCTGTTGTGGAGGTTGTGGTTGTTGTTGTTGTTGAAGACATTTAGACATTGATTTTAAATATGATATTGATGGTGCTGACATGATTGTATTATCAAAATTAAGTAACGATGAATTGGATAAACCTGATGACATAATTGTTGCATGATTATTATTGGACGTTATTTGTGATTTTTGACCACAATTGAATATAATATTATCTAACAAATCTAATGACGATGATGATGGATTCGATTTCTGTGATGATATTGATAATGATGGTGATGGTGGTGGTTGATGTAATGATGATGTTGATATTTGTTGTTGTGTTGAATATGAACTTGACGATGATGATGATGATGATGATGATGGTGGCGATGAATTTGAGCAAAAAAATTGTTCATTTGGTATTGTTGTTGTGGTTTGCAAAAATGATAATGATGGTGTGTTATCTTCTTCATTTTCGGGCGCTAGATCTCTATCATCATCATTATCATCATCCATAGGTTCCACATCCATATCAATATCATATTCATCATCCATGAATGAATGTGGTGATGATGTTGATGATGATGATGAATGATTTTTCTTTCCATTATTCATCGATGATTGATGACCATTACCACGTATTAGATTATCTGAACGCATTTTTGATCGCAGACAAGCTAACAAATAAAAAAATCATTCAAATTCAGTTCCAGAAGAATACAATGCAATGCAAACACAATACATACAAATATAACGTTGACAAAAATCCTGACATAATTGTGATACTTTTTCCAATTCCAATAGATGTATACGAAACACCTGGATAGCTTTTATCATCTGAACAATGTTCAAAATCAATTAGAAATTAAAAATTAGAGAAAAAAAAACACGAAAAAAAACCACCAACCAATGAATCAACTTCAGGATCATCAGTAAAAAATGATGAATTAGTTCCTAATGTTCGATGATGATGATTGATGAAATCTTCAATTTCACGATTAAACATGGCCAGATTTGAATCCGTTTCAAATGCCGTTATTGATTGTGTGGCTAATTCACATTTTTCAAATAACAATGCTAATGAATTGGATGGAAATTCAATAAATAAATAAAATGAATCAATCGATTTAAAGAAAATTCAAACAAACCTAACAAAGGAAACAATGGATGTGAATAGACGGCATTTTTATCTCGTTCTAATTGTTCGATATCGATTATATCGTTAACCATAGGAGTGATTGATATTGATCTAGTCGTTGTTGTTGTTGTTGTTGTTGATGATGATGACGATGATGATGATGATGATGATGTTAATTGGCCAATATTGAATAAATTCATTTCATTTATTAATCGATAACTATCCTGTTTATTATCATTCAATAATTGATCAATATCTTTTGATGTTATAATATCTTTTCTTAATTGATTATTATTATTGTCATCATCATCATCATTATCGATATCCGATGAAATTATGGTTTTGACTTTTCCATTATTCAAACTATTCAGCCCATCTTCAACATCATCATCGCAATCGTTTTCATCATCATCTTCTTCATCATTTTTGTTATTATTATCGAAACGTTCGGTAAGTATATCCATGTTTTTTTTCACTATTGATTTCAATTGTTGAAAGAATTTTTTGTTTGTTTGTTTGTTTGATTCTAAATCGGTTTTGATTGAAAAATCAGAATAAAAAATGAGAAAAAAAAACAAAGCAATAAATTAATATATATGAAATCAAATGTAATGAAATGAAAAATCTGGCTATCATCATCAATATGACTGATCATCATCATCATCATCATCATTTGGTCAATCATCATCATCATGGTGATTATTATTGTCAATTCCTAGCAAACAATAACCATAAATATTAAAATGCGTGGGCGTGTTACAATCAAGAAACTAATAATAATAATAAAAAAAATGATAGTTTGATTTGTTTGTTTGTTTAATTACATAGCCCATTCATTCATTCATTCATTCATTCATTGTGTTTTTGTACAAATTCTAGATCACGGATTTTATCAAAAGCAAAAAAAAAAATAAAAAAGTTTTTCAAACCAAATTCATATCTTTTGGACCATATCAAGTGATCAAAGCACGTATAACTTACCCTAGAGTTTCAAACTCACAGACATACTTATATATATCACTGCATTCAAACGATAACGACCGCGAACAACAGCAAAAAAAAACATGTGTGTTTCGGGATTAATCATCGGATTTAATCATCTCTCTGTGTATGTGTGTGTGTGTGCGACAATTCAACTGTGATTAAAAAATCTACGGCGCGCAATAATTAATCCCTTTTATTCATAACGAAAGAAAAAGAACAAAAAAAAAACACGTATTTTCATCATCTAATGTGGATTTATAACAAACAAACAAACAAAAAAAAACCAAAATGTGGTTCGTATAGATAGGTAGGGGGCTATTGTGTTATTCCCATACAAACAAATGAACATCATCATCAGCTCTCTATGTGAGTAATTTGTATGCATGTCAAAGTTCAAACGAAACTAATGGCGAATAACAAAAAAAAATTTGTTTTAATCTAATTTTACAAAGCAAAAAAAAAAAAATTTTTTTCTTCATGTTCATGGTTTATTCGTTTATTTCTTTCTCAGAAAATCAAAAATCTAAATGAAACAAAAATTGAACAAACAAACAAACAAACAAACAACAACAACAAATATCGATCAATCGATCAGAGCAAAAAATTAGCAAACAAACAAACAAACAAACAAAAAATCAATACAAAACAGCAAATGTTCATTCAAAATCAACCGGGGTAATTTGAAATTTGATTTCAATTTCAATTTTTTTCTTCTTACATCCACATTCACATTCATTTCATTTCATTTATAGATTCATATCATCAACATCAATATCATGAACACGAATTTTTATTCCCTAGTAGTAGTAGTTTTAGTAGTTAAAGAGAAGAAAATTCAACCAAAACATCAAAATGAATTAAATTTATGGCGAAAAAAAATCAATTTTAATTTCAGTGAAAATCTTTTTCTATAGTTTCATATCACAAAATATTACGTAATTAGTGAATTTGTTGATTTGTGCCGTTTTCTTTTTCTTTTTCTTTTTCTCTCTCCATTTTTTTCATTTTACGTTCACATTTTCAATCTGGTTTTTTTTCGTCATCATCATCATTAAATTGAATTGGTTTGTTTGTGGGCCACCACTATTGAAGCCAAGAGATTTAAATCTTGATGAAATTGAATCAGTGGAAAAAAAAATTTCAATATAGGAATCTATTGATTGACAGACATCATGCACATAGACTGGCGAAAAAAGTGGTGGCGATGGCGGCGGCGGCGGCAATTGCTCTTGCACAAAGACCAAACAAATGTAAGGGTTTCAAGGTGTCGTCAATCTTTTTTTTGTTTTGTTTGTTTTGTTTGTTTGTAGACGAAAACAAATGATAAACTGAACTTCACAACAAAAAAAATGTCGCAAACAAATACTGAATTTTGTTCAGTAATTTTTTTCCCTTGGACAAATTGTTGAACACAAAATAAAAAAAAATTAGCAGAAAAAAGTTCAAAAGAAACCGAAACGAACTATAGTAAAAAAAACTGGTAAATTGATCCATTTTGTATGAATATATGAATTGTACCATTAAGTAAATGTGTGTGTGTGTGTGTGTGTGTGTGTGTGTTTGATAAGGTGTCATAACAATCGAAATTTGAAAATGCCGATTGAATGAATGAATGAAAGAAAAAAATTCTCTCTGTCTCGGTATGTGAGTGAGTGATTGATTGATTGATTGAGTGGACCGATTGATGATGACAAATTGTGATTGGGTTATTCTCGAAAAAGTTCAATAAATTATGAGTGGATTCAGAATATTAAAAAAAAAATCCGAAATCTATAAAATTCCAGAATCAAAATGGGAATCCGAGAATGTTATATTGATTCCAAGAGAGAGAGAAAAAAAAATGATTTGAACAAAAAAAAATGTATAGAATGATGGACGTTTGATTCAAAAAAAAAAAATGAATCTAATCTAATTCAAACAACAACAAAAAAAAATGATACCTGGATGAATCAACCGAATTACCGTTGATGATGATGAATGATAATTTAAAAATTGTGATGATGCGGCAAAAGATCAAAACAACACGGTGAACAAATTAATTTTTTTTTTCTATTAAGAAACAGAGAAAAAAACACATAAAAATTTATCTCTTTAGCTGATTTGTGGTGATTAATTGATTAATTAGCTGATTCGTTGATTGATTGATTGATTGATTAATTGAATTCAAAATAAAAAATCACTAATCAAATATAATGGAAAACCATAAAATTCAAACACATTTCTCATGACTATTTATCTGTTGATGATGGTCACACACACACACACACATACAGACATCAAACGAAAAATGTGAAATCACCAATAGTGTATATGATGACCTCAAAGACCTTAGAACACAACAGATAAAAAGAACTTTGAACAGTCTGAATGAAGAAAATAAAACATAAACAAAACATATTCACATAATGATGATGAATGAATGAATCAATCAATCAATGAATTCAAGTAAGACAAAATGAAAACCTATGATTATATGATGATGATGATGATAATTTCATCTGTAATCGAAAAACAGAACAGAATTCTTTTTTTTTTGCAAACAAAAAAAAATGTTCCTTTGGTCAGCACTACCACCACATTATGGTTTCAAAATCAAATTGATATGAAAGTAGACCATTTGTAAAAAAAAACAAAGTACCCAGCAGCAGCAGCAGCAATAAATGGGCGGAGGATATTTTGTAATTGGGTTTAGTTTGGCATTAGGGTAGTAGGTATATTTTTGTCTTTTGTATTTGTCATTTAAATCAGAGATTTTTTTTTTTTGATATATTCAGTTTTTATTAGTGTTGCGCATGCTGTATATTATATATAAATGATGACGATAATGAAAGATTCTAAACATCATCGTTTCTGATAATATGTTGTGGATAAAACTAAATGTTGACCCCTAAGGGTGTAAAATACACCCATTTTATTTGTCCATTCTATGGATGGGTCATTTAGAAATTAGAAAAATTTTTTTTTTCATGTTATTAAGATATCTACCCAATAACCATTTAGGGAGCCATTAAAACACACACACACACATGCAGACATTTTTTTCGTTTAAAATTTTGTTGGCCGGATACTCATGATGATGATCATATTTTTTTTCTTGGCAATGTATAATTGAATTAAAGTGAATTTCATTTCATTTCATTTTTTTTCTTCTTCATGATCAAAACATGATGATGATGATGCCTGATTGGATCGATCGAATGGTATTGGATTGTGCCAACGGTCATAATCAATAACGATGTGTTTTTTTTTTGTTGCTGGAAAGTGTATGAGGATAGGAAATTATTATTAGTTAAAATTAGTGTCCATCATCATAATGGTGGATCTGGTGGATCCAGATGATCATTATATATTGAAAATTATTATTTCAAATTTTGTAAAAATCAGAAAAAAAATCATGAAATTAAATTCTTTATATTTTGAACAAGATCTTTTGGGATTCGAAAAGTATTTTTTGTTGTTGTTGTTGTTGTTGAAATCAAGTGATCAACAACAACAACAACAACAAACAAACAACGAAAGAGATCGGATATAATGGAAATGGCTGAATTCAGATACATAGAAAGAAAACTTTTCAACTAGAGATTGTTTTGAATTTGAATTTTTCAATTTCACTGGCAAGATTTTCATCATCATCATCATCATTCTAATTAATCAGAACAAACTAACAAACTAGCTAGTTGCCAATTAATTTTTTCTTTTTCGTTTTTGACCATTTTGTTATCGACAAGTTTGACAAGATTCGATTAGCCAAATTTTTTTTCGTTTGAATTTTTCGCTATTTTTTTTTTTTGGATAGCCAGAAAAAAAATTTGGCTAATCTAATTTGAAATTCTGATCATGAATTTGTAAATGAAAACAACAACAAAAAAAAATACCAAACGTCATCATCATTGATGTTATGATCATTTGACCTCTCTCTCTAGTTGTCTGTGTGTTTGGAATATCGTACAACGAAAAAAAAGAAAAAGAATTCAACAATATTCGAATAAACAGAATATTCCTAGATATTCAAATAAAAAACACAAACAACGAAATGGAAAAAAAAGAGCAAAATCCAGTGTTTTTTTTCTTGAAACATTTGAAATGCAACCATATTCGAAACATCTGGCCCCTGAAATCATCTTAAATGGGCCATAATCCGGAATAAATTTGCATCATTTTTTTTCTCTCACTCAGATTGAATAATATTCTCATCATATCCAAAAATTTTTTTTTTTTGAATTGCTTGAATGATATTTAATTGTAATTATATTTGATGATCATCATCATCATCATCAGTGGAAATAGGAAAAAAAATTGATCATAAATGGTTAATGAGTCATATATTCTAATTGTTTTTATACTTGCAATCTAATTTTTTTATTCGATTCATTTGTTTTTCTCTAAGTGAAATGCCATGAAAAAAAAATCTTTATAAAACACATGGATAAATATAAATTGCTGATGTAAACACATTTAGGAACCAGAAAAAAAACAAAAAAAAACAGAATTCTCAATTTAAATTCCAAAAATGGTGAAAAAAAAACAAAACAAAATTCTTGAATGAAAAATGAAAACAAAAACAAAACATACCTTATTATTCGATTTTATTTTTGATCATTCGATCATCATCAGATTGAAATTATTTTTCCACCATTATCATCATTGCAAGGTTTGATTATGATGATCGACCATTTTTACACATACACATACACACATACACACACAAATATACAATAAACATAGTGAAATATAAGTCATTTGCTCATCACAAATCAAGATCAATGAATGAAAGTAAAAAAAAAAGAAAAAAAAATTCCATTCGATTTGATTCTAGAATGTGTAAAATAATATTGATGATGATGATTATGAAGATGCCACTGCCACTCACAATAAAACATTCACATTTATACTGTCATATTTATGTGTGTGTGTGTGTGTGCATTTGGATGCTTGTATATGTTTCATTTGGATCGGATACGAATCGATCGATATAAAGATAGATAGATAGATAGATAGATAAATGAATATAGATGGATCGCGCGCACAAAATGTCCATTTCATAGTGTTTATTTCAGTTGGTTTGGCTAAATAAAGATAGAATCTAGATGGATGGATGGATGGATGGATCTAGAATTGTCGTTGTCGGGCAATGTCAGTCATATTTGATGTGACGATGATGATGATGATGATGATGATGATGGATACACACACAATGATGTTTTGGATCCTGAAATTTTGAGACTCGAATGAATGAATGACTGACTGCTGCCCAGAAAGAAGAATGAAGGAAAAGAAAATTTTTTTTTTTTTTTGATGTATAAAGTTTACATTCTATAGTAGTGAATTTGAACTGTATAGAGAAAGAATCATCATCATAATTCTTTACATGCATGCTATATTGTGCCAATATGAGAATTCTTGTTGTGGATCATTTTTATAGACATGCCCTTTTTTGATGATGATGATGATGATGACGGCTGATGGAATGATGTCAATAATAAATGGAAATGTCGATGATGATTTGATGTGCAACCGTCTATCTTGAATCATTCGATTGGAAATTGGAAAGGAAATGATGATCGTAACGGAATGAGAGAGAGAGAGAAAGGCAAAAAAAACTAATTACACACCATTATAACAGGATATGTTGAAATAGATTTCGAATTTAAATTCTTGAAGAATAAAAAAATATTGTGATCCGATCAATCAAATCAAATTCAAAACAAAAACAAAAACAAAACAAAAAATGATGATGATGTCAAATGTCAATCATCATTTGATTGATTGATTGACGAAAAAAAATGCTTGATGATGTTTCCATGAATTTCGACATTTCGAAATGAAAAAAAAAATTTGAAAAATTCATTCAAAATGTCTTGTTTCATGCGTGATGTGTGTGTGTGTGAATAAGATGGATAGCCAAACACACACATCTTTGTTGAAAGAGAGAGAGAGAGAGAAAAAAAATGTCCAAAAAATTATAAGGGAGTAGTAAAAAAAAAAAAAATATACAAGTGGCCAACAACAACAACAACAACAACAAAAAACCAGATCATCATCAATTGGTAAGAAAAAAAAATCCACAGACACAGAGACATCAATTCAAAAACAAGATTCGATCAATTTGGAACCAAATCAGTCATCCATCAATTTTTAACACCACCACCACCAACGCCACCACTATTACTACTACTACTACTGCCACTACCAGAATATCTGAAATAAAAAGAATTCGTGTATTCCGCGCAAAATCATTCATACAATTTTTTTCATTTTTTTTTTAAATTCTTTTATTTTCTGAAACATGAAAAATGAAATTCTGGACATTTTTACATATATGAAATGAAGACAGGATTTTTATTCCATCATTTGATTGGTTTTTGTTGTTGTTGTTGATGATGATTGGCCATAAAATTACGTATTGAACGTTGAAATGAATGATCAGTACATAGATCAATTGGTTGTTTTTTATCCTCATTAATAGAATCAATATTGGCACCTGATTGTATTAATAATTTTATAATTGATTCACATTCTTCTTCACATGCCAAATGTAATGGTGTATTACCAACCATATCGGATGCATTAATCGGTATATTCGATAGTGTAAGAAAATATTTGACAATATCTTCATGGCCACGTGCAACAGCACGATGTAATGGTGTTTGTTTTAATCGATCACGAACATCAACAATGGCACCAGAATCGATTAAATAATGGCAAATATCTAGCCAACCTTTTGATGCAGCATAATGTATTGCTCGTTGACCATTAACGGTAGCTGCATTAACATCGGCACCTTTATTGACCAAATATTCAACAATATCTTTATGACCGGCTGATGAGGCAATAATCAATGGTGTCCATTCCATTTCATCACGACAATCAATTATGGCACCATCCTGTACAAGTTTTCTTACCAATGCAATTTGACCATTTGAACTGGCACGATGTAATGGTGTTCGATCATCTTGTTCCATTTGTTTTTCTTTTGTTTTTTATTTTGTTTTTTTTGAAATTGAAAAATTATGACACAAAAAAGCACGAGCAGCACACCGACACACTGAATGAATTGGCAATAAATGATGAGTCAGCTGATAAATGTGTGCTGCTGCTGCTGCTGCCAAACATGCGTAAAAAAAATAGCGATGGCTTAAAATAGAGAAAGCCGAAAAGAGCGAAAGTGATCAAACATAAACTTATATATGATTTCATTTATGAATGTCCCTTTAACGCAATAAATAAAAAAAAAATGAATTTTTATATCAATCAATTTAATTTAATTTAAATTAATCAATTCAAATTCCAACATATAAGAGTGAAAATGTGGAATAAAAAAAGGAAGCTCGAATGCTCAATAGAGTGGAATATGTCCGAACCCAATTTTTTGCTTATGATGGTTTTTTCATAAATCCGTTCTTATTGTTGCCATAGACTTCCACATGTAGTGTTCGATTGCCCACCAAACGCCATTTGCTCATATGTGGGGCTTAACCGTTTTAATTTTTAGTTGGTTGTTGATCATCTTCGAAGAAATTGGGTAGTATTTTCATCAACAGCGATTGTGGCGCAATCGGTTAGCGCGTCCGGCTGTTAACCGGAAGGTTGATGGTTCGATCCCATCCAGTCGCGTTTATTTTTTTTTAACTTTTTTCGAAGTTACAATTGCGTCAAAGGTCGCCCGAATAAACAAAACGAAATTCATATTTTTCTTTTTCAAAATTACAATTGTTATATGGTGTTTGTATAAAACGCGTTTATCTTTTCAAATTATCAAAAAGGTTGATGGTTCGATCCCATCCAGTCGCGCGTTATTTTTTTTAAATGACACAAATTCATCATTTAAAATAATCGATCCATTGCAAACAGCCACCGCCCATTTTTTTCTGTATGTATTAATAATTTTTATTATTCCCAGCTTTCTATCCGATTCGATATGACCCCCGACATGACCATGAAAACAATAGCTAAGCTAGCTATTAATATAAAATCTATATAGCTCTTTGACACCAAGTAGACCTAGCGGCAAACACATGAATGACATAATGTTGTGTGTGTCATGATTTGATGTCATAGTGCGTGTGTGACCAAAAAAAAAAAAACCCATGGAAGCTAAGCATCCACAAACATCATCTTTTGTTTGGAATTAAATGATCCAGGAACATTAAAAATACGCATGCGTAATTACATTATTATCCGGTCCTCATCGAAAACACCAGATTTTTTTTTTTTTTTTTGTTAGACCAAATAAACAAGGGGCGGATTCTGGGGACTAGCAGCAACAAAAAAATATAGAATGCGAGATCAGCTTGCTTAGACTACTACCACCACCACAACTACCGCGAGCTTTTATACATACAAAACATATACAAACACACACACACACACGAACATAGAACAAATGATGAATCCTCGGAATCAAAAAAAGAAATTTAATTTTTATATTGAACCAAACAAACAAACAAACAAAAAAAAGTAGCAGCATCATCACCATTATGAAACACAAAGAAATGGAAAAAAAACTAGAGCAGCAAGAATATTATTATTGTGAACACTAGCTGAATAAAAAAAAAAATCAATCCACCCCTCCTCCCTCCGTATTCTTATTCTTCATCACTGAAACAAACAAACAAAAAAATTGGAATTCCTAATCATCGTGGTTTTGTATATACATGTTCCTCACCCATTCATCAATCCAGAATTCAAATACAAACATCAATGCTTTTGTTGTTGTTGTTGTTGTTGTGATTAAAGGCAAACAAAGATGGAGCTAAAGTTTTTTTTTCTGCCATCCATCATCAGTGTATGCGTGAATAGAATCAGCTTTTTTTGTGCACAGTGCATCAATGTGGAATGAGGAATGGATTCGATTCTGGATTGTGGATTTGTTTTTTTTTTTTTTTTTTTGAAAAAAAAGAATTCGATATGAATTGAATTGATCAGGTTAATGATGATCAGGAAAATTATTTTTTTATATGAAAAAAAATCATTCTATATTTTTTTTGCTTTGCTTTGTGAATAATGTCAACGAATACAACAACAACGGTGACAATTTCTCAAATCAACAACGATAATAATAATAATACAAATTCTTCCAATTCATCATTTCATCATCATCATGATCATGATCACCAGAATCAAAATCTATTCATTATAGCGGCAAACGATCCATTATTATTGAATAATCGAAATGAATCATTATCGAAAACGATTTTATCAAATTCTACCTCAACAACAACAACCGAATCCAATACTACTTCTACTACTGCCACTACTACCTATGATCATCTGATTACTAATGATAATAACCAGGTATGATTCGATTGAAAAAAAAAATTTGAAATTTTTTTGAATAAAAATTTTTTTTTCCTCTTTACAGAACAATTTCTATCATAAACAATCCACACAACAACAACAACAACAAAAATACGCAGCCGAATCAACTACCGTTTCGGATGATAATAATGATAATGAAACGGATGGCAAATCAATTACAAAGACAACAGCAGCAGCAGAAAATCGAACGATCTCATCAATCATATCATCATCATCTTATCATACACCATATTCACCATCGGTTACATCATCATCATCATCATCGAATACGAATAATAATCAACGGACAAAACAACAACAATCGAATCAAATTATTACAAATGTAATGAAAGAATCAATCAATGATGATGATGATTCATTATCGATTGAAACATTAAACAGTACAAATCATCATTTGAATCAAAGATTTATACGAACAACAACAACAACAACAAATTCTGGTCATCATCATCAGCAGCAGCAGCAGCTAATTGGCGATAATGTCATTATGTCATCATCATCGTCATCATTATCACCGTCCGTTACAAATACGGAAATTACAAATTCTACAAATGGATTCATACAACAACAAGTCAATAATAATACCGTTAGTGATATAACTGTTGATTCGACAACAGCAACAACAAATCATCAACATCATCATCATCTTTTACATCAAAATGAACAGTTATCATCGCCGGTTATTGATTATGGAATGACATTTCCTAGTCCAACAAATCATAATCATCATCAACAACAACAACATCAGCATTTACAATTACAAATCGATGATGCAAATCATCAACAATTAACATTGGCATCACCTACGGTTATAGATCATTATTTTGTTCAACAACAGAATCAATTATTACCAATTACAACGAATATATCGTCATCATCGTTACAATATTCTTCGAATACGGTAAATGCCGTATCAAATATTGAATCATCACATGAATCAATGGTTACAATGTTTCATGATGACCTATCATATGTGAATGATACGGATGTTATTAGTTTGAATTCGATGACAAATTCTTTATTGCAACCACCACCACAACATACAAAATCAACATTACAATATCAAGAAAATGTTATACAAGATCTTCCAGTACTTACACGTGCACGTGCTACACTTCCAATTGAATATTTATATTTACATGAAATGGAATCTGAAACAATCAATAATAATGATGGCAGTGGTAGTAGCATAATAATAACAGGTGTATTTGCACGAAAACAAATACCTAAACGGACACAATTTGGACCAATCGAAGGTGTTATGGTTGAATTATCCGATGAAACTAGCCAATATCAACCGAATATTATTGCATATAGTTCGAAATCAAATCTAATTATATTCCTATCTAATCAAATGATTCTAAGTCAATCGGATGAAAATGGTTCCAATTGGACACGTTTCATACGGCCAGCACAAACATTGGCTGAACAAAATATTGAATTGGTTGCTAAAGAATTTTCAACAAATGAATTTAAATTATTTCTTTTGTCTACACGTACAATTATGCCCGATGAAGAATTAAAAGCATGGTATTCACCGGAATATGCAGAAACATTTGGTATTAAACTATTAGCTGAAATTGTTGATATTAAGAATGACGTTGATGATGATAATAACAACAATAATGTCCATATGATTGATAAAACTTCTACTTCAGATTCGAATAATAATGGTATTCATTATCAGCAGCAACAGCAGCAGCAAACTGGACATAAATTACGAAATAAGATTGCCAAAACTCAACAGATTATGGTCCAACAACAACAACAGCAGCAGCAGCTGCAGCAGCAACAACAACAACAAATGAATGGCGATAAATCGATTGTTGTTACAATTGTCGATGGTTGTGGTACAACAGCAGCAAATACTTCACCCATAACCACCACTATCACTGAATTATCTTGCCAACAGAATCTTACATTTATCGATGGATTACCACCATTACTTCCTGCCACAACAGTTCTATCATCATCAAGATCACCATCATTGGAATCATTATCAGAATCATCATTATCATTGAAAACAAATGAATCGAATAATTCACAACAACAGCTGATGATTAAACCATTATATGAATGTCAACAATGTCATAAAACATTTCAACGTAAATACAGTTTACGTCGACATTGGGAAATGCATTCTGGTGAAAAGAATTATAAATGTCCATACTGTGGACTAGCATTCAATCATGTTTATAATCGTAATCGTCATATGAAAACTCATAAAGATTATCAACAACAACAACATGAAGAATCGAATGTTTCGGAATCAATGATGGTTGATTCAACGAAAAAAATCGATACAATCGATCCATCATCGTCATCATCATCATCTTCATTGACATTATCTTCATCCGGTGTAATTGATGAACAACAATCAATTATGGAACAACCGGATCCAGTTACATCATCATCATCATCATCATCATCATCAAAAGATGTATCTTTGATGGATATGTTGATTGAAGAAAAAGATAATTATTATCGTTGTTCACAATGTTATAAACGATTTTCAACTAAAGAACGATTTGATAAACATGTAACAGTACATGATGAATCGGCGAAAAAATTATCTTGCGATTTTTGTGATCGAAAATTTCTGACAAAATCCGCTTTATCCTGTCATGTTCGATATCATCAGTGAGTGTTTATTGGTTTTTTTTTGTATAGTTTGATTCATAATTTAAATTCCGATTATTACCATCCACAGATTTTCATCCGATGTTCCCAGAAAATATGATTGTCTATTATGTGACAAAGTATTTGATAATATACAATTACGACGTGAACATATTTCAGTACATATTAATCCGGATACAGGTCTATTTCATTGTCCGAAATGTACAAAAGTAAGTATCAATATTTTATTTGTTTATTGATCATTGATTTAATTCGTTGTTATCATGATTTTCAACACAGAGTTTTGAAGATTTTTCCATCATACGTAAACATTTAAAATCATTTCATTCGAATGAAATTTTTCCATGTACCGAATGTCCAAAAGTATTTCCACGGCAAGATAAACTGCGTTTACATATGCTATGCCATAGTGATCATTGGGAATTTAAATGTTCAATTTGTGGTAAACAATTTAAACGTAAAGATAAATTGAAAGAACATACACAACGTATGCATGCACCTGATCGTAAAGATCGTATTGCTGGTATGTATAATTTTTTTATTTTTTTTGTAAATGTGATTGATTTTTTTGTATTTATAATTTATAGCCAAAATGGCAGCTCGAATGCAACGTATTAAAGTACCACGTGCAAAAAAAGTGGCAACCAAACCTAGTCAACCTAATTATCATGAATATATTTATAAATGTCATATTTGTCTTTATGGTATGTGATTTAATTAATTAATGAGAATGATGAATTAATCAATTTAATTTGATTTGACGATTTTTTTTTCGAAAAAATAGGCTTTAAACGTCGTGGTATGCTAGTCAATCATCTTGCTAAACGTCATCCAGATGTTCCATATAATACCGTACCTGAATTGACAATGCCAATTGTTAAAACATCAAAAGATTATTATTGCCAATATTGCGATAAAGTTTATAAATCAAGCTCTAAACGTAAAGCACATATTATTAAAAATCATCCAGGTAAGTGAATAATTGTTGAATGAATGAATTAGAACAATTGATTAATTTTGAAAAAAATAGGCAAATCATTACCACCATCAAATCGAAGTAAACAATCAATACAATCATCATCATCATCATCGTTATCAACCGTTTCGGATTCCATTGTTAATCCACAAACATATTCAGCCACTGTTGGTAGTATAACAACAAATCCACATTTTTGTAATTGGTGCCATAAACAATATGCAAGCAAAGCAAAATTAATGCAACATCAACGAAAAAAACATCCGGATAAGATTCCACAATCGACAATATCTGTTTCACAGAAGAAAAAGAATAATAATAAAGATAATCAACAACAACAAAAACAACAATCGAACGATATATTGATGATGGATGTCAATTCGGATAATACGGTTTCTGCTGCAGTGACAACAACAACAACAACAACAACAACATCGTCAGCAGCAGCAGCACCTGGAATGTATAAATTCAATACAGTTATTACAGAAAATGGTAAGGCAACATTTCATACGGTACCTATTTTGGATACATCGATGAAATCGCAAATGATTACAATGGTCGATTTAAATCAAACAATTAATCAACAAATAGAATCATCAACAAAACAGTTAATAATCGATCATCATAATAATAATCATACAAATTCAAATCATCATCATCATTCATTTTTATCACCAACTGAAGATGATTCATCAGCTGTATATCTTGATGATTTTACTATTCATTATAAAGATCATCATCATCATCATCATGGAACGGATTTTATAGATGGCTCAACATCAAATGTTGATCATCATAATCATCTTAATCATCATCATCATCAACAACAACAACAGATTACTGGCTATACAATCGATTCTAATAGTTTTGAAGATTTAATGAATTTAAATCTAAATGGTGGTGATGATGATGGATCCGATGTTAATCATAATACATTACATAATGTATTACCAATTACAGCGAATGGTGATGATCATTCACCATTTTCACCAACATCCAATGTTATCACTATTCTTGGTATGTTTTGAAAATTCATTTTTTTTATTCTTAAAAAAACATTCTCTTCTTTAAAAAAATTTAGCTTGTACGAATCCATCAACAACATTTACCGGTACTGATTTGTCGGAATATTGTTCCGATATAATGACACAGATTCATGATTTTCAAACACCGACTACAACTGTTTTTAATAAACCAATTTTAACTACCATTGGTAATCAAAATAATTTAAATCATCATCATCATCAACAACATCACAATGGTCATCATCAGATAATAGTTGGCTTGAATGATCATGATCAATCATCACCAACAACAACAACAACAGGACAGGATTTATTGATCTCATCGGCTGCTATCGGTGATGATGGTAACAATAATAATAATAATAATAATTGGACACAACAGGTAGTGACAACCACCACAACCGTTAATGCCAACAACAACACTAGCACAATCTGTGAAGAAATGTCTGCCATAATATGACACAAGATGATAAATGCCATTTTTTTAAACTTATCTACAACAACAACAACAACATCAGCAACAGTCAATTCATCAACATTATTATTTCTTTCGTTGATTTTTGGTTTTTTTATTTGTTTTTTTTATGAGTTTTTTTTATTCTTTTTTTCAACTTTATTTATTTTTTGTGATTCTTGTTTTTGTTTTCAATTTTATTTATTCATTCATTCATTCATTCAAAAAAAGGATGATGATCAAAAACTTTGAATAGTCATCATCGTCATCATCACCATCATCATGATTTATATCTGCCACATTCACATTCAATGATCTCTCTCAGCAACATTTTTTAAATTTTTATTTTTACATCAATTATAATCAATCGATTTGATATCTTTGCTTCTTTTTTTATTCTACACACACACACACACACACATATGAACCACATATATTTTTCTACATATATATTATCATTATAATCTGATCTTCCGAAGCATAATATAATATAATGTTCACATGCAGAACAAAAAAAAAAAAAAGAAAAATACTCCAATATATGATATCCATACACTAAACATAATATAAAAAAAAATACACATTGGCTCAAATGGATGAAAATGATTCCACTAAACATTTCTCTTCACATATCTTCTTTTTTTTTCTTTTGAATATTTTTTTATTCAAATCTATTTTCAACGAATGATATTTTTCTATACATGATATTTTTTTTATACATATACAGTATTCATAATTCATAATAATCACACACACACACACACACACATTTATATATTCAAAACTTGAAAGATTCCATTCTTCTTTTTTTTTTTCTTAAGAATTGCTCATTTTTTACATATATTTTTTTTTTACTATGAAAACAAAATGTCATGCAATAAAATTTGATGGACCCAAAAACCCAAAAAAATACATCATCATTGATTTTGTGTGTGTGTGAATTGATTCATTCATTGGAAAAATTGATTTCATAATTTGTCAAACAAGAAAAAAAAAGTCTTGTGATCCATCCATCCATCCATCCATCCAATGAACGAGAATTTCACCAAAGCCAAATCAAATCTCATTTGTTTCAATTTTTATCAATCAAAAAAAAACTGGTACTAAATGTGTATGTGTATGTTTGCGTTTCCTTATTAGAATCAATTTAATCATCAGCATCAAAGAAAATAATGAAAAAAAAAATAATTACAATGCATAATGATGATGATTGTGACAAGGACGTTTTTTTTTGTATTCAATAATGATTTTTTTTATTTATTATCATGACGTAATGGTAATTCTTTTGAATTGGCTGGGTGGAGTCTGAATTGAAAAAGTTATTGCATTTTTTTTAGATATATGAGTTGAATCAGGATTAACAACTAAACAAAGACAAGCGACATAGACTATAGTAGATAGATTTTTTTTCTTTCTCTCTCTCTCTATATATATATATATGAATGTAGTAGATTCATACTATTGCGCCATATATTTTATGATGACGGGATATATTTATATATAAATATAAAGACAACAAAAAAAATCTGCAACTACACAATCAATCATTGATCAAAATATTTGTTTGTTTTGTTTGCACTTTTGATCAACAAAAAAAAAAAAAAAAAAAAAAATGCCCTGTACAACATCCGCTAATCCTTGTGTCCATCAAATTAATGGACATAAATTTGTTGCCACTTTATTACGGCAGCCAACATTTTGTTCACATTGTAATGGATTCATTTTTGGTATAGGTAAACAAGGCTATCAATGTCAAGGTATGAGTGAAAAATTAAAAATTGATTCAAAAAAAAAAAACAATTTCGATTGATTTTTCTATTTTCTTCAATAAACTAGATTGTCGTATGGTCGTACATAAACGTTGCCATCAATCGGTAACAATTAATTGTCCAACAAATGATTCGAATGATTCGAATGATGTTGATGATCATCAACAGCAGCCACATCATTTTCAGCCAAAAACATTTTTAAAACCAACATATTGTAATCATTGTGGATCATTGATTTATGGTTGCGTTAATCAAGGTGTACGTTGTAATGGTTGCCAGATGCATATACATCATCGTTGTCAGAAAAATGTTGGCGCTAGTTGTGGTATCGATCAACACCAACAACAACAACGAACACCGATGGTAGCAAATATTTCGGTTGCTTAAAAAAAAATGCTGCTGAATTAGAATTCGAATGTAATGGAATTTCTTTCAAAAAAAAAAAAAAATTCTTTAGATTAAAATTCAGGATTTCAAGAAATATTTTTTTTTTTTATTCTACAAAAATTCTTTTCAAAAATTTAACCATTTGTTTCCCCATTGATTTTGATTAATGAAATAAAAATTTGTTATTATTCAACCACGATCATTCATTCATTTCGAAACGACTAGATTTTCGTCCACATCGGTTAGATTCAATTTTTCCACTAGAATTCTTAACTGTTCAGTTGCAGATGGTAATTCAGGTTCATATTGGCTACGTTCAGCAATAGGAAATGATGATTGTTGTACAGTTAAATTGGTTGGCCGATTCAAGAATGGATTCCATACACCTTGAATACTTGGTGTTGAAACATTATACATAGATATTAGCTGACTTAATTCATAACCAGATCGTGTACGAATAAAATCAAGCCACCAATCAATTTCTACTTCACTAAAATTACGTATATTCATCCATTGTGTTTGGCCATTAAGATATTCACTGACAATTACTGGTGTACGATGTAGACGTGGTTTTACATAAACAACAATTCCAGGATTACGGCGGCTAAAATCCAGCAAACGATTTTCGATGAAATCACGAACACCATGGGATGTGCCACTGTTTTTGCAGAATTTTATAGTCACACGTTGTAATTGGCAAACATATCTAAATTTTGAATTTGAATTCGACAATAATAATTAAATATATGAATCAAATGAAATGAAATGAAATAACATACCTTCCTATACCATTGTAATATGCATTACGGATATAGCCAACGGGTAGTGCTGGATTTTCCGACAATAGTGGATTAACACTGAATTTAATCAATTCTCGGGCTTTCATTTTTTTTCACGATCCACAAAATCTTTAAATCACATGTGATCTGTGATCTCGGGTGAATGCAATTCCGTGACAACAGATGGCACATTGAATCATCTAGAGTTTCATCACAAACACACTACACGTGTTTGTTCTATAATTCATTAGATTTGATTTGATCTGAATTGAAAAATTCTTTAATTCAAAACATGTCCAACAGCAACAACGATGATAAGAATCTTTACACCATTCTTGGCTGTACAGAAGATGCAACTATTGATGATATTCGAAGAAATTATAAAAAACTTGCTCTTAAATGTCATCCAGATAAACAACAACAACAGCAACAGCAACAAAATTTGCCCAATGATGATGATGATGATGGCCAAATGATGATTAAACCAGAATTTTCACAATTAAATCAAGCAGCTACAATTCTAAGTGATTCACGTGAAAAATTCAAATATGATTCATCATTATTGGCACAAAAATCACCACAATCAATCATTAATGATGAAATTAATCTAAATGATTTTTACAAAGGTAACGTTGATGTCCATTTCTTCTGTTTTAAATTTCATTTATTTCTAATTCATGCGTTTTCAAAAAAGATGACAATGGTCATCGAATTTATGATTGTCGTTGTGGTGGCCATTTTCGAATCGATCATAACGATAGTAATCGTTCATCATCATCATTATCACAATCGATGATCATAATCGATTGTGATAGTTGTTCATTAAGTATTCGATTGATCGATGGATAAGGAGATAATTCGTCAAGTTCCAAAATTTTTTTTCCCCGTCAACAATGATGATGAATTTGCTGATCCAGAAAAATTTTGCTGATATTCCAGAATTTTTTTTTTCGTCTATCCTAAAAATTGACGCTCACTCACTTTCCTATTTGGCCAAACGTAAGCATCTTTTTTTTGATAACAGCCAAGAAAAAAAAATTTGAAACTTTTTTCCTGATACCAATCACATTCTTTTTTTTTGTTTTTTACCCTTGTGATTTTCTTTTAGTGATTCTATCATGATTACTGTGTGTGTGTGTGCGATATACGCAAATCAACATATCCATCTATTATTCGTTTAAAGCTAGAAAAAAAAAGAATAAACTCAAACAACCGAAACTGAAAAAAAATAACTTCAATGCCTAATGTGTGAATACATCTACTAATCTACTTTCTCTTTATATAGACCGATTTGACAAGATGAATACCAAAAAGAATGATGACGATCTAAACCAAATGGTGTACTACAGGGTATCATTATCATCATCATCATCATCATCAATATTGTAACATGTAACATATAACATCAAGACACACTTTAAGAAAATTAAGTGTTTCCTTCAATCAAAAAAAAAAAAAAAAAAATGATCTAACAACAACGACGATGTTGATGAACATTTATCGAATCGTGTATGTGTGTGTCTGGTGTCAACCGTACATCGATAAAGAAACATGCCGAAAATTTCAACACAAATACAAAAGACAATTTGAATGAAAGTTTTTTTTTACCTCCTTTATAAATTGTATGCCACAAAAAAGCTTTGTGGATGGGAGAAAACATCATCATACCATTAAAGTTTGGATTCTAGTTCGTTCAATCATTTTGTTTTTGTCCAAAATGTAACTATGATGCTGCTGCTGCTAGTAGTAGTGGTAGTAGTTTTAAGAATCTTGGAGAATATGACGCCCACCACCACCACCACCACCAAAAAAGAACAGAACAGAATTTTCAAACAGTCAACCAACCGACCAACCAAAAAATGGTCCAGATGATCAAGTCAAAAAAAAACCCTATTCATGTTCCAATGTTTTTTTCTTCTTTCTTTCTTTTCTATGGTTGGTTTTGTTGTAAACCATAGCAGATAAAAAAAAATTTGGAACAAACACACACACACACACACATCCAGCATCATCAATGATCATTTCATGTCTATGTATATATATATATAGATGCCATACGATCACGATTTGTTGGAAATTGTAATCGACAACAACAAAAAAAAATAATGTTTCAACATTATGTTGATTGTATTATTTGCTGCTTCTGTTCTCTCTGTGTTTCTGTGTGTGTCTATATGTCTTTGCCTTTTTTAATTGAATCGTGAAATTATATTTTTTTTTTTATATTCTTCTGTTGTGTTGTTTATTTGGACACACGCATAAAATTCTGGCCAGCACCAGTGAAGACAAGAAAAAAAAATTCGAGCGCCTAATTCGAATTGCCAGAATCGTTTTTTTTTCCTTTGGACAAAATTAAAAGAATAAATGTGGCAGCTGGAATTTGGGGCTGATGCCGTGCTGTATTGTAAAAATTATTCTATCCACAAATCTATTCAATGATTCGAAAAATAGTTTAATTTGTTTCGGTTTCATTTCATTGTCGTCGTAGTCGTTGTTGTTGTTGTTTATTTGTTTAGTGGTCATCAAGAATTCAATTTGCCTGATTGTTTTTCTTTCAATTTCAATCGATCGATTGATAGATTTTTTTTTTTGTTTTGTTTTGATTCAAGAAAATTCTCAATTTTCTGAATTTTTCACTTCCAACGAAGATGTTTGTATTCGAATGATTCGATAGTATCGAATCGTTCATCATTCATTATCTACTTTTTGTTCGAACATTTTCTACATGAAATTGCGTTTGTCAATTTAAATTTTAAATTTTTGTTCATTTTAATAAACATCGATGTTTTTTTTGGAAACAAAATGGAAAATCAACAACAACTACAGCAATCATCATCGACAACAACAACAATACCACAACCACCACGACAACAACAACAACAACAATCGAATCATCTGCAGAATAAATTGATTTATGGCAATCATGTAAGTCAATAATGGACATTTTGTTTTCTAACCCGAATTTTTCTCGCATACAGTTCATTTTCATATCTCAATTTTATTTTCAATGTATATTATTAACCAAAAAAAAAAAAAAATGAAAGAGAGAAAGTGGAAAAAAATAAGATTCGAAAACCTAATTTATGGGCCTGTTTTTATTCAGCCATAAAAAAAAATTAATTAGGATCGTTTATCGAAAATGAAAAAAAAAATTTTCCATTTTTTTTTCTCATGTATTCGAATCACGAATACATCTATCAGTCTCACTGTGTTTATCACACTGTGATTGCCACCCTTTGTCTTTTGTTTTGTTTTTTTTTTTGAATTTCTTTTTTTTTTGGCCAAATTTAATTTTACCAATTTATTCATTCAATGATGTGAAATTTTTTTTCCCTCTCGCCGCTTTTCACAATAATTATAATAATTGAATCGAATTTTTTCCTCTTGAATAGAGATAGAGAGAGAGAGAATGATTTTGAACACAGTTTACACATAATGAACACAGTTGGTAGTAATATATAGTATAGTATATTATTATTATTATTATTCGGTTCATCAGGAACATTCTTTTACATTTCTGCAGAATATTCTTTCGACAAATTCTTTATGGAGCCATTTTTTTCTATCCATTTTCTTTTGTTTTTTTGTTTCAGCCGTTTTAGCCAATTTGCTATTGGCATTTTATTCAAAGAATTTATCCACATATTTTTAACCGAAATTCCATTTATAGCGTAAAATATATTAAACTTGGGAATTTTACTTATTTTTTTTTCTTTAAATTGAATTTTTTTTTCTTTAAATTTTTGAAACGATTTTTATTAATGATAAAGAGATGAAGAAATCCATTATAACCGATGATGATTGAGGAAATGAGGAAAAAAAATTCTTGCCATTTTTATTAGCTTTGCATCCAAATTTTTGCATATAATAATAAACATTTACTATTGCCATAATCATACTACTATACTTTTGATGATGATGATTATGGTGAACATTTTTTTTTCATTTTATTTTATTGCCATAAAATATACAAAGAGAGAATATTATTCTTATATATTCTCAACATATAGATAGATAGATGTGCATATGCATGTATGTATGTGTACGACGTGTATATAATGCATAATTTAATGTAATTCATTTCGATTCCATTCCAGACCAGCAATCATACACACACATACACACACATCCTTAAGCTTCATTTGGTTTCCAATATTCCATTCACTATATTCACCACCATTCATAGTGCATTTCAATTCACTTTAATTTTCGATTTATCAATGTCTCTGTTCATGTATGGAATATTCATTCATTCATTCATCCAGTCATTTCTTTTTAGGCCCTTTTAGCAATAATTTGGTTCCAAATTCTTGTCTTGCAAAACAAATTTGTTGTGTATGACTGTATATGTTTTTACATTCATTTACATTTCTAATGAACAAAATTATCATTTCCTGATTATTTTGCCATTTTCATCCATGTTTTCATACAAATTCTGTCCATTTTGATTATTCATTAACATGATTCAAATGAAATGAAATGAAAACATTCTTTTTTTTTGATTATCCGACATTTAAAAACCATTGATGTTAAGGTTAAAAAAAAGATTCACTCCATTTTCATGTTCATTAATTATAAATGCAGGATGCTGTTTGCAAAAAGCTTAGAGAAGTTTTGTTTTGTTTTGGTTTGGTTTGGCTTTTTTTTCGTTCATTCTACCCAAAAACCAAAATCACAAAAAGCTTTGCAGACAAACAAACAAAAAAAATTACAGAAATCTTTTTGACTTTTTTTCGCTCTATAATTCTTTCTGTTGTTGATGATACCATGGTGATTTATATACATAATGAAAGTTTTTTCTCTCCTTTTTTTCCAAAACTTACTGATGATGATGATGATTATTACGAGGGATTATTATCATCATCAAAATCCATTGCCATCACCATCATTATCATCATCAACCTTGGTTCCTTATATAATGATGATGTTTTTTCCCCCTTCTGTTTCACACGGTTGTTTTTCTCTTTTGATAATGATTAGAATGGCAATGATAACAGTGACGATGATGATGATGAAAAATTGTTGTCATTTACAATAAAAAAAAATAACAACAACAATAGAATTAACGAGAATAAAAAAAAATCCTAGCTATTCTAGAGAATCTATCTCACAAAGAGATTCTCATTTCATGTTGTTATTGTTGTTGTTTTGATTATCAGGATTCCAGGAACATCCGAAAAAAGCAACAACAACAACAACAAAAAACTGTGAAAAAAATTGCATGATAATGATATGCATGGTATATTGAATGTGTGTGTTCGTGTGTGTTTGTGTGTTTTTTTTTATGAAATATTCATAAGCAAACAAAAATGAATATAAAAAAAAATAAACATGCAAAGATTGTTGTTGTTATTGCTGTTTTTTTTCTGCGTTGTCTTTTTCTGATTCATAATTGAACCAGAAATTTTTTTTTCTTGTTTCTATTTTTTCTCTTGTATTCAAGAATATTCTGAATTTTCATTTCAAACTCAATTTGTTTGATAGCAATGAATATCATCATCATCATCATCAGAATATATTGGAACAAACGGAATTCCATTATTCAAAATTTCTTTTTTTTTTTGTTGTACATAATTCTATTCACTTGAATTAATTGACCAAAATCTGAATGCATCACATTCTTTTTTTTTGTCATTGGTCATCACACCATTACATCACATCACATCATGTCAAAAACAACAAAACATCTCTTTTTTAATATTCTGAAAATTCTATTTTTACTTTTGACATAGAAATATTGTTGTTGTGATGGTTGTTGCTGTTCCAAAATGGACTTCACTTTGATTTTTTTTTCTCATTTTATTATTATTTACATTATTTTTGGACTAGGCCTACATTTTTGTTTCTTCTTTATTCTGTATTCGGATGTTTGATTTGATTTGATTTGTTTGTGTGTGTGTGTGTGTGCGTATGGCATTCAGGCAACAAACAATTCTGACATTCATGAAATTGAAATTCTTTTTTTACCCCCCGCTGCTGCTGCTGCTGCTGTTTACTTCCCTTTTCTTTCTTCGGTCGAAAATAATGTTGTTGCTGTTGATGATGATGATGCGATGGTGATGTGGAAATAGAAAATTCGAATGTTTTTTATGAAAGATTCTTCGTTTTTTTTGGTGGTGGTGATGGTTGGTTCCCTATAGAATTCCTGGTTTCCTCTGTGTGTGTGTGTTTTTTTCTTTCTCGTGTTTGTTGTTGATTTCTTTTTTATATTTTTTTTCGTAATGTTATTGCTTAGCAAATAGTACCATTTATTGTTGTATATATAAACTTTTCCATTCCAAAAAAAAAATTCATCGTGTTTTTTTCTCTTTTTTGAATAAGATGTTCGCCATGTTTAACGAATAAAAACGGAAATTCGAATGGAATTCGTTTCGCTTTCTGGTTCTTAAGAATGAGAAAAAAAAGAAAAGGAGGAACGATCCATTCATTTTTTTTTCTATCTCTAGATGTATCCTTGTCACACACAGACTATAATTTTCATCCAAGATGAAAAAAAAGAAAAAGAAAAATTTGTTATTGAAGAAATGAAATTTTCGTTCTTTTCATTCTTCATTCAAATCACACACACACACACACATACAATAACAAAATGATCCTATAGAATCCCATTTCCTTTTAGTTTTTCTTTCTTCTTGTTCTTTTATTCTCATCTTCAGTGTTTCAACCAAACGATCCAAGATGGATTTCTAAAAAATGCCATTGAACCGCTGATAAATGACTAACAAATTCAATCTGAAATCAAAAAAAAAATAAAAATAAACAAACAGGAAATTCAGCTCAGAATACAGAAACATAAAAGTTTCTGGGAAAAAAAACCGAAAAAATGAAGGCCAAAGAATTGTGGAAAAATTATGGTTCCAATTCTCGCCTCGCCCAATTCTGGTTTCCAGACCCACACACACAGGCTATAGTATTTGCGTGTTCATCATCAAGATGTCAGAATTCCATTCAACAACAACAACAACAACAACAAATAACGAAAACAAAGCAAAACAAAAAAAGTTTTGTCTTCTTTTTTTTTTGTTTTTGTTTTCGTATATTATGTTCCATGTTTGCCATTGGCATTTAGCATCTGTGTTTGTCTGTTTTCCATTTTTTTTGTTTTGTTTTTCTGTTCCATCAACTGAATTATTTTTAATAATATATCATTCATTCAATTTTCTCTATTGGAGATTGTTTTCGACATTTTCAATGTTGTTGTTGTTGATGTACGGCCTTAATAATATATTCGATCGAATAATATTGAATTTACCGTTTCTCAATTATAATTTAGAAATAATGTTTTTTTTCTGTCTTGCCAATGAAATTTCATTCTTCATAGAAATTTTCCATCTTTTTGTTTTGCTGATGATGATTATTATTTTGATGGCAATAATTTAATTCATTTTTTTTCTCATTTCAATCTACACATTGGCTTTAATAAGGTCTCGTTGTCGTCATATATATTAGTATTAAGGTTATCGTTTAGTTTTTCTTTCCATGCCTGAATTATGGTGGTGCCATTATTATTATTATTATTAGTTTGAAATGAATAAAAACAAACACAATTGTCCAATTGAATGCCAGAATGATCCAATCTCAAATAAGAAAAAAAAACGTCAAGAATTTTCTTCATTTTATTGGATCATTTTTTCTTTGCTACCAAAAATTGAAGTCAATTTATTTCTGTTTCGTAGAAAAAAAACCTATAGAAAGAATGGAAAAAAAGTTAATAAGAAAAATCATGAAAAAAAAGACAATTATATCAACCTCATCGACTATAAAAAACTGGAGCACGGAGTTTTATGATTGAAAAAATAAACAAAAAAAAGACAAACTAAAACCAAAGTCAAATAATAATAATAATAATGATAACTTGATCAAAGTTTAAGAAATTGAACGGAAAAAAATAAGAATCTTCTATTTTGGATGAGCAATAATAAATTGTTTCAGAAAAAATAAGAATGATTCGAATTCTATTCGAATTCGAAACAATCGATTATTTTCTTTTTGTTGGAAAAAAATATCGATTGTGTTCGAATGTGTGCAATCTTTGGATGGATGAATGAATGAATGAATCGAGATGGACATGTAGAAATCATGATAATTTCTTTTTAATAATTTGGTTTCATTTTTCTAATGGTTTTTTATTTTACATTTCAATCATCTTAATAGATCAAATATCCACAACGACAATCATTACGGGAAACATTTATGAAAAATTCAGTTCAACAACGATTATATAAATTACATGGACGTTGTTTATGCCTTACATTATTAATATATGGTATAATGTTATTGATATTCTATATGCAATTGGATAATTGGCGACAAACATTGATCAAATTAAATGTAAGTTTATCCACATTCCATTTTCGTAATGAAATTCGAATCTTTCAATTTAAGAAATGCCTCTTTCCACAAACGCACACACACATACATGTTATACGTATATCTACATAGTTATTCTTTAATTCTTAGGAATTTTTTTTATCACTTTTATTTTTCAATGATTAATTGATTCTATAATCTCTAATACCAATGAAAGAATAATGAAAGAATTTTTTTTTTCATTCCATTATTAGATTATAAATGGTCCGTTATCATCATCGTCTTTATCGAAATCGAATAAATGTAAAACTAGACCATATTCAGTACAACATTTTGGACGTAAATGTATGGTTCATAATGAAGATAACGATAACAACAATAATGATGACAATAATGGTGATCAAATTTTTGATAATCAATCAATACAAATGTCCATATTGATCATCATTGGTCTTCTATTATATTTAGCCTATACGGTTGAATGTTATCATTGTTCAACTAGATTTGTGTTGGTAAGTTCGTTTTTTTTCCCATTTGACTTTTTTTCTGCAAAAAAAAAACTTTTCCATTTTCATTCATGCAAACAATAAAGAAATCGGGTCACAAATCCCTCTTTAGGCCTGTCCAACCAACGAAACGAAATCGAAAAAATCTCTTGAACAATAGAGCAGCCAAAAGTTTTCCTCATTCATGATATGATGTTCATATTAGATGAGCAAACTTTTTTTCCATTTTTTTTTGTTCTTCAGTAATTCCATTCAAGCAATTCTTCAATAGAGAATCCTTACCCACTACACATATCTTGATTCGAAGAGAAAGTTGAAAAGAAAAATTGCATTGAAATCTTAGCCAGACAAAAAAAATTCACAATTCTTTCTTTAAACTTAAAGTCCGAAAACTGATTTTTCTTTGTTCCACATTGTAATCTATTCTTGCATTCAAATATAGGTTAACGGAAAACGTATCCAATATGTAATGGATCATATTGACCAGATGAGACAGGCAAAACCAATTGTATGGTGGAAAGCTGGTATGTTGTTCTTATCTCTTTTTTTCTATTTCTATTTTTTTTTTTTTTTTTTGATCATCATCATCAAATATCGGTGTGTTGAAATCGATATTTATTTTTTCGTTTATTTCATTTATTTTGATTATAGCATCATATCATTATGTACGTTACTATAATCAATCGGCCTGTCAAATGGTTAATACGACAACTGCTGCTGCCTCTTCATCTACAACCGAAATTCGATCGAATCATATTACACAAAGACGTTTGGGACGTAAAAGAATCGATACACGATATTCGAATGCACGTTTTCAATATGAAGATCGATTTAATGTTGAAGATATTTCCGATAGATTAATCGATATTGATCGTGCACCAATCACACGGATACGTTTTTTTAAGGGATTCGTTTTCATCGATGAACAATCGGCACAAGAATTTGATCGACAACGAACGAATTTTTTTCATCGTAATTTTAAACTTGATGAATATCTTGAAATACGTGAAGGTATCGATCTGGATGGTATTGATTTTTATGATTCAATCATTACATTATCCACTGATGATGATAAAGGCCTGTATAATTGGCATTGGTATTGTCGACCATCAATGTTTTGGATATTTTCAGCCATTCTTCTTTCATGGCCATTTCGTATTATTCTTGAATATAATACTGCCTATGTTAATTACAGGGTATATAATTTAATTTTTTAAAAAATTTCAAAAACAAATTTTAAATTTTTTTATTTTTTCAACAAAAAAAAAATTAGGTTGTGAAGTTATTTGGTCTGCTCAACAACAATCAACAACAGACAATTATGGATATTCATCAATCGTCTCAACAACAACAATCATCATGTAATCATCGTTCACAATCTATTGATAATAATATTAGTCTTTCAAATTATTTGATTGCACCGAGTTATTCGGAAGCAATCTTAACATGTTCCGATAATTTTGCTCAAGGTCTGAATAATGTTCCTACAACAACATCAACGACAACAACAACAATGTTGGATGATATGAATCCAATGAAAACAATTGAAATGCCTTTGACAATCGATCTACCATCATATGATGAAGTAATCAATATGACTACTACTAGATCATCTATTCGACAATATTTTACACAATTATTTTTTGGTAATCACAATCATCGTAATAATAATGATGATAATGATAATGATGGTAGATCGAATAGTATGGAAAAAATAATGAAGATGAAACGATCAATTACAATCGATTTTTGTACGAATAATGATAATAATCATAATAATAATAATCGATTGTTGGGATTTTTTACTAAAAAATACGATTCTACAAGAATTGCAGATAATCAAAATCATCGATTATTATCGTTAAATGATAATAATACTACTAATAATTTTTATTACAATATGAAACCACCATGGCAATCATTACAAAATGTTGTTGTTAATGTTTAGAATTTGTTTTTTTAAAAAAAAAACGTTACAAATATGAAATAATGAATATAATAATAGTTGAAAAAAAAATAAATGAATAAATGTACAGCATAATTTTTCTCTCGATTTGTTCTTTTTTTCGGATACAAATACAGAATTTCGTTGCAGATAATGGAAAAAAAAATCAAAGAATTGAGAACAATATATGTTGAGCAGATTAATCATCCTTTTTCGGTCGTTTGGCCATATTCTTTTTCGATTTATTCGATACTTTGGATAATTTTGAAGAGTTCATATTTTCATCAACAGAATTTGATTCGCCTGTACAGAAATTTAATAATAATAATGATGATGATGATTGGAATTGAATGAATCACCTACCATCTTCAGATCCACTATTTGCATTATGTATATCTGCTTCATTCTGTCCATGTTCATTATCTTTTACTAACTGCATTATAAACAGTAAATGTAGATGTTGAAAATCAGATTATTTAGATAAATTACACAAATACCTGAAACGTGACCGATGATTTGGAAAACAAACGATCAGCTTCCTTGAATTTTCGAACATTTTTTCTATCCGAACTGGATTGATTCGTTCGATTTGTCGATAGATATCGTTCCCATCCTTTAATAATATTACCATATTGGTATGTATCTTCAAGATATGATCCTTCAAAATTGTAAATCTGTTGTTCCAATGTCCGTAATGATTGCTATTCAAAATGTGAAACAATTCAAATATTCAAATAGTTTAAATTTTCATTGAAAACAAACATACCTGCATTTCGGCTCGTTTTTTGATCAATTCAGCCAGATGATTTTTCGTATCGGAAATCGTACTAGGTGCATTTGTTTTACTAGTCATTGTGTTGATCATTAATTATCATCTAATCAATGATTTTTATTGTTCCCAAATTAACGAATAAATTTGGTAAGAAATTTTAACGAATTTAATCTAATCGAATGAAAATTCGAATGTCAATTTCATATGATGATGAAGTGAGAAAATTCGAATGCCCGGTTTATACGTTGAAGATTATGGCCATCACATGTTCGCATACAAACAATCGACACACCAATTCGAAAAAATTCTTGTCTAAATTTTCATTTTACTAAAAATCATGGAATTATCATTTCGTGATTATTTTTGTGATTTTTGTGGCGGTCTATTATGTTATTCATCATCGAAATTTTTTTCTAAAGATCCATTTTGTCCATCAAATATAGACCTAAGCTGTTATCAATGTAATTCATCATTTAAAAAAGGTATCACTTCATTATCATTTGTTCCATTAAGACAAATATTGAAAGCGGAAATCATCAAGGATAGTGATCAATGGGCATCGGCATCTATTGCTGAAGAAAAATGTCCCAAATGTACACATAATCGTGCATATTATCTTCAAATGCAAACACGTTCAGCTGATGAACCAATGACAACGTATTATCGTTGTGAAAAATGTGCTCATAATTGGAAAGATTAAATATGGCAAATTTATCACCTTGAATATTTAACAATTCAACCAAATCCTTCAATTTATAATAATGTATGATTTATGTGTATTTTTTTTTAATTTTATCCTTGAATATTTGTTTTTTCTCGCTTTACAATAATAAAAAAGTCTTTAATTTTTTTTTTTTTTTTTTTTTGAAAAAATTTGAGGCGTAAACACCTGCGCTCACTATTTCTACAATGGGTTAAAATAGCTCAATTTTTTGTTTTGATTAATCAAAAAAAAAAAAAAATAAAAAATTTATTACGCCACGATTCAATTCTGGAACAAAAAAATAAAACAAACAATAATTTTTAGAAGAAAAAAAAATGTCTCAATGGTATCACCGTAATCCTTTGAAAAGTACTGCTGCATTAAAATTTAATCTACCTCTAAAATCGGCACAAACATCAGCAATTCAGATATGTGTTGCATTACAGAAAGCTCGTGCTACAATCATTGAATTGATTCCCGATCCAAGTTCCGATGGTACCATTATTCATGAAACAATCAAAACCTATCTTTCACTGTTACAAGGATTTATTCTTTGTTTCCATTTGGATAAAGATCGTTCACCAACACAAACTTCAAGATTAAGAAATTTAATACCATTTAAATGGACCAATTCGGTTATCGGTATACGGACGATTCATTCATTTGTTTTTTTTCATTCATTCATTAAATTTTTTTTCTAAATTTCAGGAACAACCGAAAAACATAATGATAGTGTATTTGAATTGATTTCAATTCTTTATGAATATGCATTATGGTTGATGAAACATTCGACATGGATCGCAGCACAGGATAAAATCGATATGGATTCAGCTAAACAGGTACATAATTCATTAAAACGTGCAGCTGGTATTTTCAGTTTCATTCAAACTCATTGGTAAGTGGTTATTGTTTTTCATTGTTTTTTTTTCATCTTCAATCTAACATGGATACATTTAGGGTTGGACAATTAACGGAAAAATTGGCCACTGGTTCCGATTTAGATATACACGTCATCAATGCCTATCAGGTAACATGTCAGGCTGAAGCACAAGAAGTGACCATTGCTCGTGCAATTGAAATGAAACATAATGCATCATTGATTTCATCACTTGCACATCATACATTTGTAATGTTTAGTACGGCTGCAACTTCGATTAAATCGTTGAAGAATAAAATGTTCAATAAATGGTTAACATATTTGGAATTGAAAGCGGCTGTATATGAATCTTATGTAAGTTTTTGTTTGTTTATAATGATTTGATGATTTGAATTTATAAATTTCTTCGATTATCATCATCATAGGCTTATTGCTATCTAGGTGAATCATTATTGGCGCAAGAAAAATGTGGTGATGCTATACGAGCATTGGAAGAAAGTGAAAAACATTTTCAACGTGCACAAAAATTATGTCGTGAATATAGTTCGATAAAAGAACAGGTGAAAAATGGTATGAATGCCAAAATTGATGAACATTTATTCTTCCGTAATCTACGGCCATTGGTAGCACGAATCAAGGAAAAATGTGTCCGTGAAAATGGTTTCATGTATGTCGATGTTTTGAAAACAATAATTCATTGATTAATTATTTTTATTACAAATAGTTTTCATCAAAAAGTGCCTACTGATTGTCCATCATTGGAATCCAAAGCAACACATGGTTTAGTGGCACCCGAAGAATTTACATTACCAACATTGAATGAATTATGGAATAGTGAAGCATATTTTGCCTTTGATATTGCTGTTGTATGTATCCAATTTTCTTGAAATGATTAACATTTTTGTTGATATAATTTGAAATTTGATCAACGAAAAAAAAAAAAAAAATTTTTTTCTTTTCTCATTTATATCTAGGATCAGAAAAAAATCAATAAAGAAAAAGAACCACAGATTGAAGAGATAAAAGAGAAACCGATACAAACATCACATGATCAATCAAATGAAAGTGGATGTTCAATACAATAATCAATGGGATACAACAACAACAACAACAACAAGAAGACTCAAAATTTGATTTATTCAAATGATTCTTTGCATCATTTTCTAGTCTAAATTAATATGAAACACGTACAACAATAACAGTAAGAAAAAAAACATGATTTTATTTCAAAAAATCATCATCACCATCATCATCATCACTAATTATTATTCGTGCAACTAACTAATCAAACATTTTAGCAATATACAGGAAAAATTGTCAATTTTTTTTTTTAAAAATTTTGTATGTCAAATACATTATTGTTTTCTTTCTTCTTCTTTATTTCAATTCATTTGATATGATAATAATAATAATAATCTTATCTTGACGATCTAATATTTATGAATGTATCAACACTAGGTGTTGATTTATGACTAACAACTTTGTCATCAGAATCATAAAATAAAAAAAAATGACAAAGACAGAAATTTTTATGACATGATTTTTTTTTTTGGTTTGGTTTGGAATGTTTTACATTTGAAAAATGAAAATAAATTCAATTGATGATTCGATTTTTCTTGTTGTTGTTGTTGTCAGGATTCTCAAGTTCCGTGGTATATATATTGTAACCGGGTAACATAGTTTATGAATAACAACTTTTTTTGTTGATTTTCGAATTCATTGTTTTTTTTCTTGTATATATCCGTTGTTGGATTGTTTGTTTGTCTCTCTGTGTTTGTGTATGTGATTGCATCAAGTTGATATATATCATTTTTATTTCTATTTCTATTTCTATTTTTTTTTGTTCGATTATCAAATTTCCATTTAAATTATGAGCACACATACATCACACACACACACTCAAAGCCAAAGTTTTGATCTCCGTATTGTCATACATATCTCCATTGTATTTCAAAAAATCATTTTTGATTATAAATTTCATTTGTTGCTATTGTCAACCATTTATAAATGTCTTGGAAAAAAAATCATTTGTTGACTATTTGATTAAATTGAATGATTAATGTGACTGATTGATCCGATATCGTTACTGTTCTGTTATCCATTGATCCACCTATTATTAATAAGGATATTGATTACAACATTCCAACAAGTTAAACATAATATAACAATATTCCTTTTTTTATACTGCCGATATTTTTACTATTGTACTCGTTTTAAAACCTACAAGTTGGTCAGAATCTTCACATTATCAAACAAACAATGGATTTCGACACCGTACCATTGACCAATGGTTCGGGCTATAATATATCAACATTGGTTAATGATTTTCATAGTATTTCTCGTTATGGATTGGATTTTCGTCGATCAGTTGCAACAATCCGTGACCATGATCTTCAAGAATATGGCTATCAAATGGCCACTTTTGCCATTATGTCTGGTATCGTTTTTACCTTGCTAACATTTATACTTTTACTATTATGTTGTTGTACTTGTTTTTTTCGAAGTTCGGCTAAAATTCCAATGAACAATTACCAGTATCAACGTAAACGTAATAATTGTTGTCAATTTTCATCAATAATCATTATATTGATCACTATTCTTACGATGGTCACCTATATCATTGGTTTCGTTGGTCAACAACAATTTAATGATTTTACATTGAAAACTTGTGATACAATTGACTTGTTTGTTGATAAGATTAAAGATGTTAATAAAACAAGTAAGTGAACACATCATTTTTTTTAATTGTTTAATTAAATTTCTACTTTGTTTTTTTTTGTCTTATTTTTAGCCATCATAATCGATAAAGTTGAAATAATATTCAATGATATAGATAAATCAATGGCAAAAATCAAAAATGAATTGGATACAATAAATATAGCCGATATAAAGGAAAAATTCGAAAGTATTAAATCTGAATATGATAAAATCAGTGTAAAAATACGGCCATCATTGAATGATATCGAAAATCAAATCCAAAATAATGGCAATCTTGAAGAGATTCTTAATCAATTAGATAAATCCCATGAACATTGTCATGTCTATCAAAGTGATATTCGAAAAGCATTATTAATTACATTGATTGTATTGTCATTGTTTACAATCATATTCATCATTGGATTATTTCATGGCTGTCTTCGTGGCTGTTCATGTGTTTTTGGCTACATTTTCATGTTAATGATTGCATTGTTTGGTACAATCAGTTTTATTGGTCTTGTTGCTGGTTCAGATTTTTGTCTTTATTCTAAACAATTACCACAAACACTCGAAATGGATGTATCATTACGAAAGAATTTTGATTATTATCTCTATTGTCAAACACAACGGCCTCTTTTTGTTCAGGCATATTGGGAAAATTTAACATTATCATCATCATCAAATGATTCGGAAGATTTGCAAAGTTTATTTGCCAAAATTCATCAATTCATGATCGATGCTCGTCAACAATTGAAAAATGTTGATGAAAATTTTGTTAATATTATTGATGAATGTCAACAATATGAATCACAAATTGATAATGTACGACAACTTTGTTCTGATTTAAAACAGCTAAAACCAACTGTACAACAATTGAAACCAATAACTATCGAAGTTGATAATGTTGTACAAACTGTTGAATGTGAATCGATCACACCAATCATAAATGATATGTTGACAAATCTTTGTACAAATTTTTATAATTCATTTTTCTTATTCTTTCTCAATTCAATTTCAGCCACAATCGGTTATTTTCTATTACTTTGTATTACTATCTGTATTCTAATGGCAGTTTAATCTTTATATGTTCAGTTCTGTTCACTTATCCATCCAAAATATATGACACATATTGTGTGTTGTATGTATTAATCTTCTATCTCTATCATTAAGTCTTTGTTTTGTTTTTTTTTGTTTTTTGTTTTGATTTTCATTTACATTTTCTGTTTTTGATATATTTTGAAATGAAATGAATAAAAAGTTTCAAATGTGTGGCCTATTATTACGTCTTATCGAATGTAAATTCATTCATTCATTCATTGTCGTTGCATAATGAAAAGTTTTCATCGTCGTCGTTGTTGTTGTTGTTGTTGTTGTTATTGCCCTCACTTGTTGTTGATTGTCTCATCATCATCATCATCATGATCGTTGAAAATGAATGAAAATAGAAAACTTGTTTCATTCGTAGAAAAAAAAATTAGAAAAATAAACGCAACCTTCAACGGAAGAACAAAACGTAAATTGATGGACTGGAAATTTTTTTATGGAATGTAATGATCAATATATTACGTAATAATCGACAAAAATGATTGACATAATATAGCGGAACCATGAACAATATTTCATCATCGATTTAATCGTCGTCGTCGTCGTCGTAGTTATGTCCAATGTCAAACGTGCTAAGCATTAGCAGCAGCAGCAGCATACAGACAGACAAATAGACAAACAGATATATTGTTGTGGATGAAGAAAAAAAAACCATTCGAAATTCGTCATCAAAGACATTCGAAACGAGAATCCGAAAAAAACCACCGTGATGATGTTGGTTGTTTTTTTGAAGAATCCACGATTAAATAAAAATCATGTTTAAATAAATATTGATCATCATCATCATCATCATCATCGACGACGACGACCATTATAATCATCATTATCATTAACGTTGCGAACAATCACCGTTATTATCATCTGAAAAAAAAATCAAACCATCACCTGGTAAGTAGTCAAACAACATTTTTTGTCATTTTTTTTATTAATAAGATTGATTGATTGATTAATCAATTTTTTTTCAATTAAAATAAACGAATTTATTATCATTTTCACTTGGTTGACAAATGATGATGATTCGAAATTTGACATGACTGTTTTATATATTTTGTTTGTCATGTGTTTTTAGCTGCATTTACAGTGTAGGTGTGTGTGTGTATAAAGGCTAACAACACAATGTGAAAGTGCAAATAGTAATGTGAAATTTAAAACTCGTAATGAAAAGAAACAAAAAAAAATTTAATAACACACAAAAATACAACTACCGTATAAAATTATCAATGCCATTAATTCGGTGTGTTTCTAATGTGTGTGTTGCGTGTCTCTGAAATTAGTGACAACCTGTTGTTGTTGTTGTTGTTGAATCAGGTTGTTTTATGAATGAATTAGTGATGAAAAAATAAGATTTTCTTTCCCTATAATTATGATGTTTTCGTTTTTATTTTTTTTTTTTTTTTTTTTTTAATTTAATGTGACATTACCAGATTTTTTGTGATTGTGTTGGTCTGTGGTTTGTTTACATTTGTCAATTTTTTTTATTATCATCCTGCAAAACGGACAAGAAGAAAGGAAAAAATCCAATAAATTTGATGGTTTGACCGACTTTTTTCTTTTTTTCTTTGTTTTTGAATTTTTGTATTAAAAAAAATTTTTGCTCATTTTTTTCCCCATAGACAAAGTTCAAATTTTTTTTTCTGTTTCTTGTTTCATTTATTTTGATTCGATTTTAGTAATATGATCCATCATCATCACTTTATACAAATTGATTGATTGATTTATTGATGATGATGATGATATTGTCTATAAATGGACGATATTACCCACATTTATCAATTTGAATGAAAACAGAAAATCATAAAAAAAACCGATACCGATTATTTTATTTAAATCGAATGATTATGATGTTTTTTTTTGTTGTTGTTGAAACTATTGATGATTATGGCTGAATAACACTGATTTTCATTATTTTTATTCATTATTCATCATCAAACATTCAATAACTATTCAACAATAATTTTGTTTTTCATTTCTATTACAGATTTACAAATTTTTCAATTCATCCAAATATCTATCTATCACACTAATAAATCAAGTGGAAAAAAATATAATGTCAAATTATCGAAAATCGATAGATTCGTCCGTCGTTTTTAAAAATCAGAATAATTTTGCTATTGATCAACATAATAAAAATGATGATGATGATAATAAGAATAAGAATATTGATGATGATGATGATGATGATAATGAATTAACATCCTGTGGTATTGGTTCTTGGCGTCCAAAATGGTTGCAAATATTTTCCAATCCAATATTTTTTCTTATCAATCTATCATTGGTTGGTATTATACAAAGTATGAATGGACCGATATTTTTTTCCACAATGAGTACATTGGAAAAACGTTATGCATTCGATTCAAGAATTTCTGGAATCATTTTGATTGCTGATAATATTTCACAATTTATGGTAAGTATGATAATGATGATGATGACGATTCTTTTTTTTTCAATTTCTAATTTCAAATCATCATTTATTTTTTTTTTAAAGTTAAGTCCAATTGTTGGCTATATTGCCGTACGTTTTAATCGTGCACGATTGATTGCATTCAGTGAAATGTTTTTGGCATTCTCATGTTTCTTAACAGCTATGCCATATTTTATCTATGGACCGGCCGAATTATTTGTACATAATGGGAATAATAATAATATGACCATTGCTGCTAATAATAATTGGTCTTTGAATATTTCAAATACAACAACAACAACAACAACAACGTCAACAATACCAATATTGGCTGGTCCTTCAATGTTTCAAAATCGTAAACCATTCGAATTGTGTTCAGATGATAATGCAGAAATGAATGAAATGAAATGTACAAATAATCGTGGTCATACAAAATGGTTGGCTGTGGTGATTTTATTTTTCGGTAGTTTTTTCAGAGGTATTGGTTTTACCTGTTTTTTTGTCATCGGTTTTCCTTATCTGGATGATAATGTTGGCAAGAAAAATTCTCCAATGTATATGAGCATCATACAAGCCATACGATTGATTGGTCCGGCTAGTGGTTATTTATTGTCATCATTTTGTTTGAGATTTTTTGAAAATCCTTTTGGTAAATATTTTGTTTGTTCGTTTTTATTTCTGATGACTTTAGCATTATTTTAAATTAATTTTTTCTTGTTTCATTTAGTCGATCCGGGAATCACACGAAAAGATCCACGTTTTGTCGGTGCATGGTGGCTTGCATTCTGTATCGTTGGTGTTTTATTATTTATTGCAACATTACCATTGTTTTTGTTTCCGGCACAATTAAAAAATGCATCTGTAAAAGCAGATAAAATGAAAAAGAAAATGAAAGCAGCCGGTGGTAGTATACAGGCATTGAAACGTTTTCTTACAAATCCGGTTATCATGCTATATCTAGCCGGTAGTATATTCCGTTATATCGGTATCGGTGGATATATTATGTTGAAAACAAAATATATTGAATCACAATTTCGACAATCATCATCATCGGCCAGTTTTATAACCGGTACAACATCGATCATGCCAATGGCCATCGGTATATTGCTTGGCGGTGCAATTATCTCATTGTTTCGACCGTCCACTCATTTTATATTGATCTATGTGTTCATTGTTGAAGGTTTATCAATTTTCACACTTGGTTCCGGAATGTTTTTGGGCTGTGATCCACTGAAGATTGATGGTCATTATGATTCAATGGGGAGGTATTGTTATGAAATGTTTCGATTATTTATATAGAATGATTTATTGTTTTTTTTTCATAGATTCGCATTGAATGCTCCATGTAATCAGCATTGTTCATGTACAGTTAGTTCATTTTCACCGGTTTGTGGTGCCGATGGACGTACAACATATTTTTCACCTTGTTATGCTGGCTGTAGACAAATGTTTGATTCGAATCAAACACTTACCGATTGTTCATGTGTAAACGATGTAAATAGTCAAGCAACAATCGGTTATTGTCAAAGTGATGTTGATAATTGTACGAATTTATTTACCTATCTAATTGTTGTACTTTGTGGTGCTATCGTATCATCTACTGCTCGTACTGCTAATGCATTGATTTCATTCCGATCAGTCGAACCAATGGATAAAGGATTCACAATGGGTGCTGCATCATCATTCATGGCCATTTTGGGTTTGTCTGAAAACAAACACACACACACACACACATTTAAATCTCATTTTTTACATCTTTATTTACTTGTTTTTTTTTGCCTCAATAGCATTCATCCCATATCCATTAATATTTGGTAGTATTGCCGATGCTGCTTGTTTAGTTTGGGAATCAAGTTGTGGTAAAACAGGAAATTGTTGGCTATATGATCAAGAGAAATTCCGTTATTATTTTCATGGTGCATGCGTATTTTTCATGGCACTTGGCAGCATATTTGATTTTATAATGATATTCTTTGCTGATCGAATCAAAAATTTTTATGATGATGATGAGGATGATAACGACAATGACAATGGTGTTAATGTCAAAAATAATATTGATCAAGAACGACAACCACGACCAACAACAATAATCAATGAAAAAATGGGCAAACAATTATCCATAAATTTTATACATCAAACTGAAATGTGTGATTATAATAATCATCATCATATAGAAAAAAAATGATGATAATAATAATAATATGCATAGCAAGAACAAAAACACCGCCAAAAACAACATCAAGAATATTCTTGTCAAAAGTTAAATGCTGACAAATGATAATAGCACCTCGTTTATATAATATATATTACAAATACACATGCAGAGCAGATGAGATTCTTCATATTTTTTCTATCATTATTATTATTATTTGATCGATCGATTCTTTTTGAACAAGAATCAGAATTCGAATCATGCCAATACATTCAAATTCATCATCATCATCATCATCACCGTTGAACATCGATCCATTCATCTGCAACATACAAGCATACACATTTAGAATGTCTGTCTTTCTTCTTTTTTTTTAACATATGGAATTTTTTTTTTCTATCTTCTCCTTTCTTTTTCTATGCAATGTTTTATTATTTAATATTTTTTATTATATAACAAAGACAAAGAATACCGCCATGTACACCAACCCCAACGACCAACATATTTTCACATTTTCCACACCCATCCATCCATCCATTCCCTTGGTCTATTCATAAATTATAAATCGACAAATTTTTTTTTCTTTTAATAATCAATAAAAAAAATTGGCTCAAATAGTAAACGGTGAATGAATGAATGAATGATGATGAACTTTTACTGATGATTTGGTGGATGGTTTCCCGTTTGATTTTTTATTTCCTCCCATTGAATCGAACGTGAATTTTTCTTGTGTTTTAATAAAATTAATTTAAATTTTGATTATCAAAAATTTGTGGATTGTAAAATGAAAAAAAAAATTCAATTTTTTTCCGTTTCTAAAAATTGAAATTCAATCATCACCATAAAATAATTATTTTAGTGTGTGTGTGTTTGTGTGATACGATGATTGTTTTCATGGTTGAAATATTTTGTTAACCAGATTTTTTCTACCACTATCAAATGATGTAGGATCAAATGTAAAAATCATGTCATTTTTTTTCTTTCTTTGGGTCGAAATCAAAAGAAAAACTTACACACCCGACACACACACACGGAACAAGAACCAACATCTGTCAAAATAGAATTAGAATTCGAATTCGAATGATGATGGAAAAACCCATGATAACATGAAACATAATTTCAGCTTGGTTGAATTTGGCGAAATGATTAAGTGAGAAAAAAATTATTTTCGTTGTTTTCACATTCACATCTACAGAATTGTCGAAGAATTTTTCATTTATTTAAGGGTCAATAATTAAACATTTATTTATCGATTCATATTATTATTGTTTGATATTTTTAAAATTTTTTTTTCATATTAATAAAATCATTATAAATGATGAAAAAAGAAATGTTAAATGATAATAATGATGATGTCGATTTGGTTGTTTTGTATTTGTCATCGTAGATGATGATAATTGTTGATGAATAGAATGGGCACTATTACGGAAGATTAATTGTGGTTGATAATGTTCATCCTGTGAACATGGTCGAAATGTTGATTCATCTAGACGCCATAAATTGGCATTAATCGATTGACAAATAGCATCATGTATTTGTGAAGAATAAATTTGTCGATCTTTCAATAGCCAATAAAGGCAACAATCATCACAACGTAATGGATTTGTTTCACCTATACGTATCGTATTCTTAACATCTGTATTGAGAAAACGTTCAAATATTGTTTGCGGTATTGATGTTAGATTATTTTCCGATAAATCCAAATGTACTGGTCGATTAACCTGTTGAAAGGCATCCAATTCAAATGAAGATAATTTTAATTGATTTTTCCGTAAATCAATTGTCAATGGATGACTTAATGGTTGTGCCAGATCGAATGCATGTGCCGATATTCTTTGTAGGCCATCATTATGTTTTGAATGAATCCTTATTGATCGTAATGTATTGAGCTCATAGAATGCATAACTTGATATTTGTGTTAATGATTTTGAAATGATATGTAATCGTTCCAAACGTATACGTCTTCGATTCATTATGTTCCAATTTTCAACCATATTTTGTTGATCAAATGATGATGATGATGATGGATAATTCATCTGTATATCACGAAATGCATAACTTGGTATCATATCTAATTGATTCAATTCTAAACGCATTTCTCTTGCCATTTGTAATGAACTTAAGGCATCGAATAATTGATTAATATATTTTTGGCCAAGTTTATTTTCGCCTAAAAAAAAAGAATAAACAAGAATATATTAATCACTTTCTTTGATTAATGAATTTTTGTTTTTAATTTTCATTTTCATTTTTTTTTGTAATTCTTAGATTTATTCCATCACCTTTAATCTCTAAATATTGTACATCATTATTGGTACCATTGAATGCATTCGAATGTATACGTATTAATGATTTCATATCAATCATAATGATACGTTGAAAACGAACATATTGAAATAGATTATCATCTAATTCATTCCAATAACTATTTGATAGAATAAGTTCATTAAATAATGGTATTGGTGGCTGATGATCGGATGTTTTATCAATCGATGATGATGATGATGATGACAAATGATAATGAATATTCATCGATTGATACATTGATTGTCCAATGGCACGAAATACATGCATCAAGCTATAGGTCATTGATTCTGTACATATAATATGTTCATTATGATGACATTTACATGGAAATAATAAACGATCTGGTGGACATTTTACAGCCATATCGGCTGATGCAATCATTATGATACGATTAAATGTTGTTGTATGTTCATCATTGGTTGTTGTCGATGATGACGATGATGATGATGATGACGATGATGATGATGATGATGATGATGATGATGAAAATTTCAAACGAAATGTACAAATATGTACCAGATGAAATAATATAACATTGCTTACATCGGCCAAATACAATGCAAGTAATGTGTAAACTAGAAAAAAAAAACAAGAACAAGAACAAAAAAAACAACAAATCAATTTGATTAATGATCTATTATGTAATATATAATGGCGCGCCAAAAAAAAAAAAAATGAAAATTTTCTCCCACAAACAAACAAAAAAACAACATCCAGATTCAAAATCAAATTGAATATTAATGGATTATAACTCTAATTTTTTTCATGAATGATTAGAATTAATTACAAGCGGATTGAATTTTGTTAATTAAATTTTTTTATTACTCTCCATTCGCTTAGTTTTGTACCAGAATCAATCACAGATTCACCATCACAGATCAATCTTGTTGTTGCTGTTTTTGTTAGAACTTTTTTTTTCATCGCAAAGAATTTTTGAACCCTTTTTTTCACATCATCACCACCATCACCATCATTACCACCATCAGTTATTGGCGGTTAAATCAAGTGAATTTTTTTTTGTTTTTGATTCTCTTCTACTTGGAATTAACCACAAGAGAATAAAAATTTTCATCACACACACAAATTGGAATGATCGATGATGATGATTTTAACCAAAACAAGAAAGGGAGAAAGTGAGAGTAGAAAAAAAAATTCGAAGGATTTTCTATTTTCTAACAATTCATTTTATGAATGAAATTTTTTTTTCTTTTTTTTTGATTCGATTCCATTTCTGTTTATTATTATTAAGTGATGGAATTCTGCATGTGTGTGTGTGTGTGTATGTGTGGGTGATGCATTTTAATTTTTTGATTTTTCATCATTTTTTTTGTTTTGTTATTTCAGCGTTTTTCAAACACCACCACCACCACCAACAATAACAACAAAGCCATTGTTCAATTATGACAGTTGTTTATTTTTGTTTTTTCAATTCAGTTTTGTTATAATTATAAGTTGTATGTTGTTGCTGGTTGCTGCAATCGACAGCTTCAGGCATCATTTCATGCTCGAATTTTTTTTTCTCTTGTTCATCTGGATTTTATATTTTTCGGTCTTGCATTTATCGTTAATTTTGATTCAGTGTGTATTTAATGAAGAAAAAAAACCAAACGGAATTCAGAATGAAGAATAGAACAAAACAACTAGAATGTGTGAAACAATTTGCTTGGTTGAAAGGAAGAAAAATCACCAAAAATTTTTTTTGTTTTGTTTCCATCACAATAAATTCAAAAGATGTTATCATCATATGCGATTATCATCATCAGAAAATGTTCATTTTGGCCATTTATTTTATTCGGAATTAGAGATTTTTGAGATTCTAGAATGAATTCTGTTCGATTCTGTTCGAATCCTCTATTTACACTCTAAATCAAACTACTGTGTGCGTGTGTATGTGTGTGCATTTAGCCATCCATCTAGTAATAATTCTTAGTAATTCTTTTTCCTATTTTGATTTATATTGGATGTTTTTCATTTATTTTGGGTGATGAATGTAATGAACCACAAACAAACAAAAAAACACGTTTTCACAAACAAAATTGTGTGCATACGTGTGTGCGTCAGAAATTCCAAATTCTTTTTCTGATGAAAAGGAATTTGGCTTCCTATTTTTTTGTTTTGTTTTCGTTATTATTACTCAGCAACCATATAAGTTTGATGATTGTGGAAAAATCATAATCAAATCTATCGTGTGAATATTCTCGATAAAAAAGATAAGTTTTTTTGTTGTGGAAAAATCGTAACTTGATGAAAACATTGATGATGATGATGACGCACGGCACTTGATCGAATTCTTGTTCAAAGACAAAAATTCTTTCTCATGCTCACTGTTGTTTGTGTCAAAATAGTTTATTTATGAATTGAAAAATTGACTGATTTAAATAGAAAGAATAAATATTGATTTTAAAATTTTTTTTCATTCATTCATCTTTTTTTCCCCCGAAAAAAAAGAATCTGGTACCGACCAGAAATACCGAAGACCTAAAAACGAAAATTGAAATTTAAGACGAACGGACGGAAAAAAAACGACAACCAATTTCAAACATCAGGATTTGGTTATCGAAATGAGAAAAAAAACCATTTCGAAAAACACAAGTTTTCATTTGGTAAATCGGTCCATTTTTTTTCATTTTCTTTAATGGAAAATTTATTTGGCATCATCATGAAATTTGAAAATGGTTTTGACGAATGGTAAACTTGACGTTCAAAACAAACAACGAATTGATGAAAAAAAATGGTCCAAAAGTGAGTGAGAGAGAGAATGGGGCAAAAAAAATCAATCCAAATAGATGGACATTGAAATTGATATTGCAGTCGAATGATAGAATGATTCGAACATTATTACTTTTTTTTTGCTCATTCAACACTCAATCAAAAAAAAAAAAAAAAAAAAATCAAAATGAAATTGTCCATTGGGATTGTCCACTTTCAATTTCATCTGATCTGATTCAGAATTGAAATGAAGGGAAATGTTTCAATAAAAAAAAATGTGAAATTTTTCATCTCCAGAATAACCGACAATTTATGGACAAGACAACAATGTTAATTAGTGAAACAAACAACCAAAATAGAAAAAATTTGCCACCAAACTAACCTCCACTTTTTCACTTAGATATACATCTACTGATGATAATGACTATTTGTTTACATAAACATAAATTGATAGATTTTGCCAAGCTTGGCAAATCCAAGATTAAATTCCATCATCATCATCATCATCATTGGTTGGAACCATAAGAGAAAATTCTGCTAAATCAAATGGTAAGACCAAAAAAAAAAAAAAAAAACAAAATAAAAACAATGAACATTGTGGGATTCATCATCATCATCATCATCATCACCAACCAGAAAAAAACGATTCAAAATTCGATTCTGTTTCCCTACCATCTCTCTTTTTTTTGCCAACTATTTATCTTTCTATATTTGTATCTGAATGTAGAAACTAATGTTGCACATTTGTTTGTTTGTTTGTTTGTTTTGTGTTTGTTTTTTTTTATTATAATTCTATAATGTATTTGTCAGGGGGAGGGAGGGGGAAGGAAAATGTCTGCATTTCATTAGGTTCATTATCATTACGTTTCATTCATTCATTCATTCATTCCAACAGAAACACATGAAAATCAGAAAATAAAACGATGATTATGTGGATGATGCGCCTAATGAATTCTCATCCGTAGGCTTTTTTTCAGATTTTCTCTTTCACTCCCTGTGTGTGTATAAATGATGATCGTAATGTGTTTGAGATTAACTTTTTTCGTTTGTTTGTTTGTCTGTTTGGACCAACGCCAACAAACACACACACACAAACACATTATTAATTAGGGTTTCGGAGGGTCACCACCACCTAAGCCAATGTTTTTAGGCACGAATTTTTTTTTGTTTTGTTTTGTTTTGTTTTTCATCGTTCAACAGAAATCTTGTTTTTTTTATTAAATTTAGGTTTAGTCACTTATGGTAATGATGATGATGATGATGATGGTAATTTTCAAGCTGCTGTCAACGAATCATTTTAATTTTTCTATAATATAATTCACCCTCATTTTGTTATTGTTTTGGTTGAAAAATTGTCTATTTGTTTTTTTATCGAGATAAATATAATTGGTCAGTATTTTGAGGGAATTAATCAATTTTTATAAGCTTTTATCAGTAATTGGTCAGTAAATAAATGAAAATATCAGTAAATCAATTGAATATGGTCACTTTAGCAATCAGCAAAAAAACACTGATAGCCTGCGAGTTACTCGTAATTTTATTACGTACAAACGAACTTTTTACGATAACGATGGACTTATCTATGGCTTTGAATAACAAAGAAAACACGATCACCACTTTCCTTCAAGGACGGTGTGATAAGGTGATATCATAAACTTCAAAGTGGTAGATAGTTGCTTATCAACGAATATCATGGTCAACCGATTTGCAGGTTGACTATCCAAAAATCATATAAAAAGGCCATGCCAAACTAGCATTCGATACCTTATTTGCTGGCTAATTGTTATTATTATATCATCAAAACTTCTTATTTCATCTTTAAATTTACTTCAAGAATTAAATCCATTTTTCAACATTCGAAACTACAATGAAACGTTTCAAGCAATCCAAGTCTAAATACTCAATAGTTCCACAATATGAATCTGATGGTGATGATTATGAAACAAATGCTGATCAAACAATTGGCAAAGTGTCGAAAAAAAGGCGTAAACAACGTAAAAAAATGTGGATATTCGATCGAAAATTCACTTCAAAAATAGAAGCTATGGAATTTATCAAGTCGCAAAAAATTTGGGGTTACCATTATACGAACGATACCAAAGATGGAATGAAAAAATATTACCGCTGTAAAAATGTACCACGAAGACATAATCAATGTGATGCCAGTATTTATTTACATTTTATGACCAGATCATTTGATATTCATTTATATAAAACAGAATCAATTCACAATTGTGAATCTATAAACGCTGAATATGATTCCCAAAAAGCTGGTTCAACTACCAATGGAAGCAAATAAATCATCATTAAATCTATAATTGTATTACATTAATAAAACTGACTTATTTTGAATTTTTTATCAATTATTATTACCATAATACTGACCGGAAATTGAATGAATGAAAAATGTTTTTGTGTGTGTAATTTATTTTTAGAAACATTTCATATTCCGTATTTCAACGTAATTGACCATTTTTTTTATTATTTCAAGAAATTACATCATCAACATTCGGAATTTACTTCTGAAAATAAAGAGTTTACGATCAAAGAGAAAAAAAAAATCTTTTGTTGATAAACAGAATAGAGAAGAAATCATGAAGAATCATTTAACACAGCTGTTGGGCAGAAAAATGGGAAAAAAAAGTTTCAAGTTCGCTTTGCATTTCCTACCATCAACGCCAACAACAAACTCTTTTCTTTTTTTGCAAACAAAACTTTTACGAAAAAAAAGTATCATATACAACAAACATTGAATGAATGAATAAACTGACTGACTGACTGGCTGACTATCTGACTGATTGACATCGGCAAACATTGTGGCCGGGCAAAAAAATTTAGTTCAAGTTGCCCGGTTTTTTTTCATATACAACACAAAAACAACATATTGTGTGTCTATGGAGTGATGAACAACCGGCGACATTGAATTAAATCAGAGAAAAAAAATTATGGTTTACATTCAGGAAATGCAATTTCAATATTTTCACATCATCATTGCCGTTACTATTTCTTTTTCGTAACATTTCGACATTCATGCGAAAGAAAAAAAAATGACCAATGTAATGGGCAAAAAAAAAGAAAAAAAAGAAGAAAAAAATTCGCTTAAATAAATCGAAAATCAACAACAACTACAACGACGACAACATCATTATTGAATAAGAATAAATCACCAACAAATAAATAACCATAAATTGCAGAATATTCTATGTATGTGTGTGTATGTTGTGTACAAGAATTGAATTTGTTTCAAATTCAAATTTTTTTTTTCTTTTGCCCTATTGCTTAAAATTCAATTTTTTTTCTATTTGTTTGTTTGTCATATGCACAGTACACGATAAAAAAAAATGGAATAATCAAAACCAGAATCTTGATAATGGAATAATAATAATAAAAACATTCATCCATGAAAAAAAAAATACAATGATGGTGGTAATACGACACAATTATTTGAAATCAAAAAAAACGAAGAAAACGGAAAACATTTTTCAATTTTTTTTTTGTTCAGATAATCTGCATATCATCATCATCATCATCATCGTTATTTTTTTTATTATACATTTCTCATTATAAATTAAAAACTAACTGACTGACTGAAAAAATTTGCTAAACAAAATTTTTTGTTCAATTTTTAGTTTGTAAATCATTATTTGGGTTTGAATTTCAACGAAATAAAAAACATAAAATGCCTATAATAATGATGATGATTATGATGCTGACAAACATGGGCCATTATTATCATCATCATCGAAACAGCATAAAAAAAACAACAACTAAAACTACATTCATAAACAACTGAACAAGTGAAAAAAAAATTGAGAAAATTTTACATCTTTTTTTGTTGTCATTGTCATTGCTGTTGTTGTTGTGGCCATGAAAAATGACTACATCAATCATATTATGCATGCGATAAACAACAACAGAAATGAACAAAATTAAAAAAAAGAGATGGAAATTCAATAAAAAATAAAAAAAAAAAACATAAAAAGCAAACAAACAAATATAAATGAAATTTATCGATTTTTGTTTTTATTCTCACTGGCTTTATTGATTTATCTATCTATAACTAGAGTTCAATATATAAATTGAAGCATTTTTTTATCGAAAAAAAACATGGTCAAGAATTGAAAAGAAAAAAAAACTTTTTTTTTCGGCAAAAATTATCGATGACCACCGATAATATTGGCCAAACAAAAGGAGATTAATTTTTTTTTGTTATAATTATAATGATGATGATGAAGAATAAAACAAAAACAGAAACAAAACTTGACTTACTTAAATTTGTCTTCATAATCGACACATTCAATTGATGATTCTATGATGATGATGATGATGAGTGAATGAATAAAGAAAATTCTGTTGTAGCCAACAAGAAAAAAAAGAGGAAAAAAAACACCAAATTCTTGGCAATTATAATTCCGACCAATGGCCAAAACACAATAATAATGATGAATACTTTTTGTTTCTCGAGTGCAACAAAAAAAAAAGTTTGAACAATTCGACTATAGAAATGTGATATGTGTGTGTGTGTCAATCAATTAATGTTGATGAAAATTTTGTTTTTTTCTGGAGCCTGAAGACCCTGAAGACAATTGTGACATTAAGATTTGAAACAAAAAAGGCACACACACACACACACCCACGCACACAAAACAGAATTCAAATTTTTATATTGATTTTCATTTGCAACAAAAAAAAAAAAAATGAAATAGAATTCTGTTAGAATCATGACAGAATCAATAAACGACTATGTGGTTATTTAATTCAAAAAATTTTTTTTTTCTGTTGTTGTTGGAGATCAACTGATTCGATCATGATGATAATGATGACTGGTGTGTGAGTGTGAACGTAATCAAGACTTGCTGCTGGTAGGAATTTTTATATTGAAGAAAAAAAAAGTCTCACACACACACACGCAAACACATGCTCCTTTGAAAAAAAAATGAAATGAAATGAAAAGAAAAGAATCAGAATCAGAATGCCAACGAAAAAAAATGTACAAGTATCGAGTATGCGCGTATTTTCATATATCACTAACACACACACACAAACACTGAAATCAATATAGCAAAATGTAAGAAAAATAATAATAACCGAATTAACCGAGAAAAAAAATGAAAAAGCTAAAAATCATATCGATATAGGGAACCTTTTGTGAAAAAAATAAAAATGATTTTTTCACGTAATTCAAGAAGTGATGATGATGATGATGATGATGATGATGATATTTGTAGGAAATTGTTTTTTTATGTTAATTCTTTCAGTTGTCGTTGTTGTTGTTCGAACACCTCTACCCAAAAAAAAAACGTAAGGTTTTTATGGTCGATTTTAATATTGCCAATTTTATAATCATTTTTGGTAGAATAACAAAAAAAATCTTCTCAAACAGCCAAATGGATGATGATGATTGTTGGATTGACAGTTGAATTTGGTTTCACCAGCTAATTAGAGTGTTTAGATTTTTTTATTTTGCACAAAGAATATTAATCATAAACATGAAACTTTATTTCAATCAAACAGAATTCTGAATGAATAAGCCATATGGAACCAATGAATGAATATTTAATTCTCAATACGAACACAAACAGGGAGAAAGAGAAAGACGAAAAAAATGCCAAAATTTCAAATTCAAGTTTGTTTTTTTTTTTTGCTCGGAAAATAAAATTCCATTGAAATTTCACTGTCTTGCGTTTCTTTTTTTTATTGCTCTTCTTCGTTACACATACATTTATTTCTTAATTCTAGATTCTACATTCTAAATTCTTAATTCGATTCGATTTGTGCAAACGAAAAAATAGAAATAGAAATTCAATTAGAATTTTAAATTAAAAAAAACAAAATTAACCATCGTTATCATCATTTATTGGTTCAATGAGAAAAGTTATCGCTAAATGATTATTATCATCATCATCATCATTGATTATGATAATAATCTTTTTTTTCTGGTAATAAAAAAAAATTACGGCCAATAATCAACAATAATTGAAGAAAAAAAAATAAATGATAAAATACACACCCACACCCACCAACTAAATTATCTACACAAAACTTGTACTATGGAATCTTTTGCAATCCACTTCCCAAACACAGAAAAAAAAACGATAATAACCCTGTGATAATAATAATAATAAGAAATGGATGCCAATAAAAAACACACACACACACAGACAAACATACATAAAGATGTCCAATGGTAAAAACATTACCACATTTGACACAGACACACAGAATCCATATAAGAATATCGAATGTTTGTTTGTTTGTTTGAATAAAGATAAAAATGAAAACTGTTTTATTTTCTCGTTGGGAAAAAAAATCGTAATGGATCACCACCATCAACAAAATGATGATGATGATCCAAAATTTATTGATCTTTATACAACATCGATATCATATTTGACTTGATTTTTTTCATTCAATTTTCAATTTATTGATGATTATAAATTTTTTTTTAAATTCGTTTATGACCACCAACAAAATATATCAGACAGCAGCAGCAGCAGCAGTAGAAAACAACAAAACGAAAAAAAAAATTCCACGATAAGTTCATGAATGTAATTGATGAACAAAAAAAAAAAAACTTCATCAAATCAACTTTATTCTGTCTTTCAGTTGGTCATTTTTTTTTCTTAGTTTGTCTGTCTGTGTGTGTGTTGAGTGACAAAAACACAATGAACAGTGAACAGTGGACAAAACAAAACAGAAAAAAAATATAAAAAAGAAATGAAATTGGTTTGTGTTACGTTTCACATACCAAATGTATGTGTGTGTGTGTGTTTGTGTTTGTATATGTTTCCTGGAATTGTCAAACAAACAATTTTGGATAATCGAATTGGACCCGGTTGGATAAGAAAAAGAAGAATAGTTTTCTACAATTTTTTTATTATTATTCCCGTCTACTCAATCAACCACACACACACACACACACACACACACACTATTCATTCGTTCGTTTTTTTTTATAAATTCCAAATACGAAAAAAAAAAAATATTTCATCCGGTCACCCGGACAACAACAGCAACAATAATGTATATGTGTGACATGAAGAAGACGTGATGATTCCAATGATTCACAAAATGAAAACGAATGAATGAATAAAAGAATGAAAGGAAAAAAAAATTTTCACTGCACTGAATTTGGTCATCCCTAAACAGTAACAATCAAACAATGACAATAGAATGGTGAACGAAAAAGTGAAAGAATTGAATTTCAAAAAAAAAACTAATGGAAAAAAAAATTTTTTTGAAAGACGACGAATTTCTAGATTTTCATTTTCTTAGACATATAGAAATAGAAAGCATTAGATAAATCAACAAACAATCAAAACACACACACACACACCTGACATACCTAAATTGTTAATCACAGAAAAGTTTTATGAATTTTTTCCAGGAAAAAAAATGATGATGATGATGATGATGAGTTGAATCGGATACATTTTTGATCGTGATAATAATGATAATGATGATGGTTATCATAATATTTTGAGGGCCATTTCCAGTTACTTTTGCTTTTTTTTTCTTCATAAATTATTCTTACCATGAGAATAATGATGATGATGATGATATCGTTGCATATATTTAATTTAATGTGCAATTCTTTGATGACTACGATGATGATCATGATGAATTATTAAAAATGTGTGTTTTAATTTTGTTCATTCATTCACATAAATGATGTAAAAAATGGTCAAACAATCAATTCTTTCACTTACTTAGAAGCCAAAATATTCCATTAATACAAAATTCCATCATCCAACTAATGGATTAATTTGATTTGTTTTCAAATATAAAATTCTATTTTTTTTTCTTTTCCATTGAAACATGACGATGCTCTCTGGTGTCCATGTACATAACATTTAATGATATAGATGATGAAGGTCATTATATAACTTCTTTTTACTGGAAGACCACAAGAAACAAGAAGAGATTCTTTAGCCATTGGTAGATGGAATAATATGTTGACATTATGGTTGTTGTTGTTGTTTGGAATAATAACAAGAAAAAAATGGAATTTGATCCTAAAAAAGAAAAGAAAATCAGAATATGTACACATTGTAATAGTTGCAAACCAAATACCTACCATCAATATAACATTACAGATCTGTTAATGATCTTGTTGTTGTTGTTGTTGTTGTGCATTTGTGTTGTTTGCCATATGCATACATTTTTTTTTGTCATTCATCTTCACTGATTACATGAACACAATATTTACCATCTTTCTCCATCATCTCCTCCTACTTCTTGTTGTTTAGATTATATATATGAAAATTATATGGCTCGAAATCTTTGAAATGGAAATTTATCCATTCACAATATACACAAAAACAAGCAAACATAAATAATAAACAGGAAGAAATTTTGAAGAAACCAAAAAAAAAAAAATCTGGATTCTGGATCCTTTTTTAAAACAAAAAAACAAAAAAAAATCTTTCACATTTTGAATGTATACCCACAGAATCGAATCGAAAGTAAAAAAAAAAAAATTCGAACATTTGTTTTTTTTTGCATATCATTCATAAATGACATACAATTTTTTTTTTATCATTTACCACAATTAACACAATATGAAATTGGATGCTATGGATACGATGATGATGATCTTACCACGATAACGATAATCAAATTATCATCGACAATTTTTTTTTATTCCACACTAAGTTTGTGGTGGTTGTTTGTACAAAAAAAAAAATAAATCTTGGTCAAAAAAAAATTGACAACAATCATCTAAAGATGATAATGATGATGATCAACCAGAAAGACAGACAGACAGACAGAAAAAAAATCTTGATCTTTAATATCATCATCACCATAATCAACAACAACAACAACAACAACAACAACCACAAAAAAAATAAAAAATAAAATCCCGAATGCAGTGAAAATCATTATTATTGATGGTGGTGGTGGTGGTGTCGGTGTTTGCTATATTTTTGCCATGACAATCATTGGCCATTCCATTAAACATTATCGAGACCTCAGTGATCATCATCATCATCATCATCATCAATATTATTACCGTTGTCAATGATGATTATTATGATGATGATGATAATGGAAATAATAAGTGAAAAAAAAGTCAATCCAATCTAATAATTTTCTTCTAGAAAAAATAATTATTGTCATCATCATCATCATCATCGGTAACAAACAAAGAAAAAGAAAGAAAAAAGAAAAAATTATCATCATTGTCGTTGTCATTCAAAAAAAAAGAACAAGAACAGCAACAACAACAACAACAACGACAACAAACTGGCTCAAAATTATCTGTTTGGATTTTTATTTTCTTCGTACATCATTTATAAATCATCATCATCATCATCATCATCATCAACATTTTATATACTTTGACTTTGGAATTCGGCATTGTTTTTTGTTTTTTATTCCATTTCTATTGTTCTTCATTTGACGATAAAAATTCCTTCGGGTTATCACAGTGTTTGTCACACACGAAAGATTCGAAAGAAAGAAAAAAAGAATTTCGAACATCTTTTTCCATTTATCTGTCGACCTTTTTTTTTTTTGTTCAACTTTTCAGGCCTTACGGCCTATTTCTGGATTCTCCATATAAAAAATTCATCATCATCATCATCATTTTTATTCTTTGATAAAAATTCAGCAAAAAAAAACCGACCAAGAAATCGATTCACTAAATTCCAAAAACTACGACTATTGAATCTGTTTGTGAATCATCAAGAAGTATAAATCAATCAAAACGAAACAAAAACAAAAAACATCATCATGTGCATTGAATCTATTGAATCGAAAGAAAAACGTAAACGTAATGAAAAAATTGAAAAAATTCTTAAAGAAACAAAATCCATTGTAAGAAAACAGGTAAAATTATTATTACTTGGTACCGGTGAATCGGGTAAAAGTACATTTATTAAACAGATGCGTATCATACATGATAATGGATTCACATCGACAGAATTGAAACAGAATCGTGTATATGTATTTCATAATACCATACAATGTATGCAACTTTTATTGCAAGCAATGAAATTTTTATCAATACCATTTGCCAATGATGATAATTGGCAACGTGCCAGCCGAATATTATCAATCGATTGTTCATATGCACAAGCACCGGAAATATTTGCCAATCAATCATCATTATCGTATGAATTTGTTGATTGTATTAAACATTTATGGCAAGATCATGGTGTACGACAATGTTATGATCATCGTACACAATTTCAGCTTTCAGATTCAGCTGAATATTTTTTCCTGAATGTTGAACGTTTTGGTCAAAAAAATTATATACCAACAAATGATGATATTGTACGTATTCGTTTGCCAACAACCGGCATTATTGAACATTTATTCTATATAAAATCAGCACGTATCTATTTACGTATTATTGATGTTGGTGGCCAAGACAATGAACGTATGAAATGGATAAATTGTTTTGAAGGTGTTACATCGATCATATTTTTAACAGCATTGAATGAATATGATATGTATAAATATAAAAGTACATTGAATTATAATGATTCTGAACATGATCAAATGGCACAATTACTTGATGATGGCCGTATTGGTAAAAACCGAAAACCGAAAATAGAAACGAATCGTGTAAATCGTATGCAAGAATCATTGTGTTTATTTCGTATTATAACCAGTTTAGAATTATTATATAAAACATCATTTATATTATTTTTAAATAAAAAAGATTTATTGGAAGAAAAAATTAAACAATCACCATTACGAAGACGAATATTTGATGATTTTGTTGATGATAATGAAAATATTAATACTAGTAATAGTAATAATAACAGTGTTAATGATGCAGCTGAAGCTGGACAATTTATAAAAGAATTATTTATACGTAATGCTCTTTGTAATTATAATCAACAACAACAACAACAACAACAACAGAATAATCATCATCAAGATAATAATCATGGTGAATGTCGTAAAATATCCAATCATGAAAATCATCATCATCATACATCATTGAAAGAATCAACATCGATAAATAGTAGCAATAGTAATGATAAAATGTGGCGAAAAAATAAGACAATATATTCACATTTTACATGTGCAACGGATACAGAAAATATTAAATTTGTATTCGATTCTGTTAAATGGACAGTGTTGAATAAGAATATGGAAGATTTTGGTCTTCATTGATTTTGATGGACACACACACATACACACAGAAACACACAGACAGACTTACTTTTTTTGGTATGGAATTTTTTTTGATTTTTGTGTTTGCAAAATTTTTTTTCTGAAAATAAATAAAAAAAAATTTTTATTTTTAAAATTCATGTCTAAAAATTTCTAAAAAAATACCTGTCATCATCATCAAGTACACCATGCACGTGTTGATTTTCATTGATCGAGGTTGTCGTTTTTTTTTTGTTTCACCGGTAGTTTCTATTTTTTTTTTTTTTTGCTCATCATTATCATTATGGAACTTTGTTTGTTTGGTTGAATGGTCGGTCGGTTTGTTTGTTTGTGTTGAGCACACACAGGCAAGCAGGTGAGTGTCCAAAACGACGCTATATAATCCAGGATATGGTTTTTTTTTGAGCCAATTGGTGGTCATTCGTTCTTTGTTTGTCAGTTGAATCGATCGACTATAGTCAGAAAAAAAAACAAAACAAAGTCGTCATTGTGATGATTTTTTTTTTCGTGTTTGTGAGCGAAAAACAAATGCAGATTTGTCGTTTTTTTTTGTTGTGGTGGTGGTGGTGGTGCCCCTCATGTTCATCATTGATTCATTTGGAGTTTATTGCCATGAAACATGAATCGATCGATTTGAAATAGTGGTGTCATATTGGTCATATCTACAACTAAATTAAAACAAACGAAAAAAAAATCAGTTAATCATCCTAATCATAATAACAACGACGACGATCAAAATAAAAAAATTAATCGAATGATGAATTTTGATGATTGTTGTTCCATATGGAACAATTGATCGATGAAATCATCAACGTTACTATCATCAAACAAACAAAATAAAACAGAAAAAGAATTCTTTTAATTCTTTTAATCAATAGTGTTTTGTTGTCATCGAATTTGGATCGATAATAGAATTCACAAAATCATCATCATCATCATCATCATTCTCACCACTACTACCACCAACACTAACACCACCACCGTCAACAGTGTTATTGACAACTAAATCTAGAATCAGAATCGAATACAATGTATAAATTGCCACCACAATCAAACAATTCGTCATCATCATCATCATCACATTATAAACGTTTGGATCAATTATTATTATTGGATCGTACAAATGTACCATCATGTATTCGTTATAATAATAACAATCAAAACGACCATCGTGATCAACGACAACAGCAACAACAACAACAACAACAATCAAAACTGTCAAATGAACAGGAAAAACTTTTCAATCGTTTAAAAATCGATGATAACGATCGATTATTATCATCATCATCTAACATTCAAAATGAATGTCGATTGATACAAATATTGAACGATAATAATAATAATGAACAACAACAAAATTGGAATAAAAATCGAAATAATGATTCATCATCATCATCATCATTATTATCAAAAGATTCATTCTATGAAAATCTATTCTGGCGTAATGTATGTAAAGAAACAAACGCACAACAGCAACATAGCGATTTATCGTTGATAAATTCTTCAGATTTAATGACATCATCTTCTTTATGTTTGAATTCGAAACAAAAATTCAGATTGAATCAAGAAACAAAACCAAATCAACAACAACAACAACAACAAACAATAGCCACTGTCAACAATAATAATACAAGATGTTCAACGGTTACAAAGAAACGCGTTGATAATGATTATAATAATGATGAACATTTGACATTTTGCGATAATAGAAATAATAAAATAAATGACAAAAACAAAGATAAAACGATCAAACGAAAGAATTTTTCTGTAAATCAACCACATCACCATCAACAACAACAACCGTTTCAGCGTTCTTGTTATTGTATTAAATCACAGCCAGTCAACAAATTGATTACGAATAACAATCGTACAACGATATCAAACAATCATAATCATCATCATTATCAGAAAAAGAATTTGAATAAACAGCAGAAACAACAACAACAACAAATGATGATAATGGAAAAATCTGAAAAAAATCAATCAACAATAACAACGATGAATAAAATGATGATGATCAAAATAAATCCACCAATTTTGAATAGTAATAAAAATCCGGATATAAACAATAAATTATCAATGGCTAACAATCTGAAAACAAAAACAACAATGGCAACACAATCAAATTTGAATAATAATAATAATAATGATCATCATCATATAAATCCATTCAGGTAAAAGGACATTATACTTTACTGAATTATTACGAATTTATGTGTGTGTGTGTGTAACCCATTTGGAAGATTTATAGATAGCTCCTTGTTGTAAATGAATCTGATTGCACAAATCACAATAATGGTGGTCATTCATCTTTCAAAAAAAGTGATATACATTTACAGTGTGTGTGTCAATCGTCCATAGATCCAGACATGATGATATACCAAGTATAAAATTTTTAATGAAAGAAAAAAATTTCTTATTTCTCAAATGTACCATCGTCGTTGTGTAGTTGTCGTCGTCGTCGTCGTCGTCATTTATTTTGGATCAAAATTTTCCACAATGTGTTTTCCACAGATTTTCGTTTCCTGTCATTTCAATAATTTATTCTACATACAAAAATCATCATAAAATCATTTTGATTTTCTAACAATCTGTGTGTGTGTGTGTGTTTGTGTCTATTAAAAAAAATGTACATGTTTTAAATGTGTAAAATATTCTGCAGTGGTGTTTGTGTGTGTGTGTGTGTGTGTGTTTAGATGCAGAATATATCACTATGGTTACTTCCTGATCACAATTATTACAATGACAAAAAATTCTTGCTTGTATTTTTTTTCCCCCACTATTCTTATATTCGAAATAATCATCATCATCATCATTATTATTATCGTTTCTCTTGTTCCAATATATATTGATTGAAATTCTTTCATTTCTTTTCCACTAGAATATGATTTCAAATAATAACCAAAAAATTGTTATAGGCAATATATAACTATAACTAATAACTAATATATATAATGTTCAATGTGCACAGCTGTATACAGAATAATCGTAATAATAATATGAGATATGATCAGAAAAAAAAGAAAACGATAAGCAAGAGAATCATAAGAATAATTTTTACACAAGATAAGCGTTTAGATCAATGATGACCATTGATAATAAAATTGTACGAAGAAAGAAAGAATGGAATTTATGTATAGAAAATCTATAATATGCGGTCAAATAAATGTATGAATACGTGAAGACATGCAGAGATGATTTTTTTTTATTTATTTCAAATTATCTTTTCACTGACCATCATCGGTCATCACCTTCCCCCATTGGAGATTTTTTTTGTTATTATTATTTTATGATATAATCAAAATTGAAAAAATTCTGGATCCAAATATAGTGAATCCTACGTGTGTGTGTGTGTGTGTATTCCAGAATCACAGTTTTTTTTTTTATTTTCTATTCACCATTTTTTTTCTCTCGGTTCATGGTTATCAAACATAACCGATGAATAAATGAATGAATGAGAATAAAATTCGTAATAATAGAGTGTTAGTTTACACATTTGGATACAATTCATTCGATAACAAATGCTGGGGCCAACACCTATTATTCTACTACTACTACTACTGCGAACAAAATCGATCCACTTTGATCCATTTTGTCATGAAACATTTCAATTTATTTTTATCGTTGTTTTTTTTTGTCTTTACAGAATAAAAAAAAAGAAAAGAAAAGAAAAAAACCGCAATTTCGGTATCCAATAACAACCAAAAAAAAAGTGTAAAGAAGAAACAAAAATGACGAATCAAAACAAACCAAAAAAAAAAAAAAAAAACACCTGGTTACCATGAACGAAGGTTGTCATTCTTTTGATCATTACAAATCATTCATTGTCATCACCATCATCATCATTATTATGATTCTTCATAATGATCAAGTAATTCTTGTTGAAAATTTTTTTTTTTGCCCAACATTTAACTTACTCACTCAATTGAGAAAATTTTTCATCAAATATTTTGAAATTGACGAATAATTTAATTTTTAACGGAGAAACAAAACAAAACAAAAAAGTTTGAATTTCATCATCATCGTCATCGTCATCGTCATCATCATCATTATTATGTTGTCTAGGTAGATGTTTGTTTGCATTAACATTATTCCTGTTTTTTCACTATTTTTTTTGTTGTTTCAAATTTCAAATTCCAAAAAAATTTTGTTTTTTTTTTAGAAATTTGAAACGTTCGATTTTTTTTTCTCCTTCTGTCTGTCTGTCTGACTGACTGTTCACTTTGAGTTTGATTCCGAATTTTTCTTTCTCATTCATTTTTGTCGTTGTTGATATAAATATATATTCATTTTATTTCTCATGAGAATTCAAGAATATTCAAGATTTCATTTATTTATTCATAGTTGTTGAGATTCCGTGTGTTTGTGTGTGTGTGTGTGTGTGTGTGTGTGTCAAATTCCAAAATGAAATTCCGTTTCTATTTGTTGTTTATTTGATACTTTTTTTTTTGTTTGCTCGTTTAACTTGGTAATGCTGGAAGAAAAATTTGTTTTTTTTTCTATTTCAATGAATAATGGGTGATGTCAGTTTGTTTATTTGTTTGTTTGTCAGAATGAATTCAACATGAATTTTCCATTTTTTTTGTTTCTTCTCAAGAATTTTGTTTTTTTTTTTTTTTTCTGAATCACCATCTAATTGTTGTCTTGTCTCTTTTTTTCTCGAAAAAAATAGCGAAAAATTGGCCACATTAAATTCAAATAGTCAAAGTAGTCAAAATAGTAACGAATCATCATCAAAAGTGAATAGAAAAATTTCTATTACAGGTATGTGTGTAAATCAATGTAATCTGGTGATTTGAATTTGTTTTTTTTTAATAAATAAAATCTATATAGATCCACCACAACCATCATCACAACAGCAACAGCAATCAATAATAAAGAAAAATTCTACAAATAACGGTGCAACAACGGTATTGGGTATAAATAAAAAAAGATTATCATTATTTTCCATATCATCATTGACAAAAGATCATCATACATCGGATAAATCAACTAAACAACAACAACAGCAACAAACTACACAATCATCACAGAATTCAACATTTCGTCGTGGACCATCACAAAAACAACAACAATCAACAATGATGCATAGTTCAATTGAAAAATATGAAAAAATAGCCAAAATTGGTGAAGGTAGTTATGGAATTGTATTCAAATGTCGTAATCGTGATAATGGCCAATTGGTTGCTATAAAAAAATATGTTGAAACTGAAGATGATCCATTGATAAAAAAAATTGCAATGCGTGAAATTAAAATGCTAAAGGTAGATTGATTGGTTGATTGAATCAATTCACAATATAATTGATAACTCGTTTAATTTAATTTGTAGCAATTAAAACATCCAAATCTAATCAATCTGATTGAAGTATTTCGCCGTAAACGTAAATTACATCTTGTATTTGAATATTGTGAATTGACTGTGTTGGATATATTGGAAAAATATCCACGTGGTGTACCTGAAGCAATGATCAAACGTATTATGTGGCAAACAATTAATGCAGTGAATTTTTGTCATAAACATAATGTATGTTGATTGATTGATTGATTGATTTATTTATTAATTAATTTGATTGACTTTTTTTTGTCAGTGTATTCATCGTGATGTAAAACCAGAAAACATATTGTTAACACGTGAATGTGTGGTGAAATTATGTGATTTTGGTTTTGCACGTACATTGATACCTGGAGAAAATTATACCGATTATGTTGCAACACGTTGGTATCGTGCACCAGAATTATTAGTGGGTGATACTAATTATGGTCCTGCTGTTGATGTATGGGCCATTGGTTGTGTGGCTGCTGAACTGATGCGTGGTGAAGCTCTATGGCCCGGTAAATCTGATGTTGATCAATTGTATTTGATACGGAAAACATTGGGTGATTTACTTGCACGTCATATAACAATATTTCGTACAAATGAATTTTTTGCCGGTGTTTCCATACCAGAACCAGATACTATTGAACCATTAGAACAGAAAATACCTAAACATATTGACCAAACTGGATTGGAATTTTTACGACGTACATTGGATAAAGATCCATCCAAACGAACTACATGTGAACAATTGCTTCAATTTTCATATTTTAATAATGTTAAAATACCTGATTTATCTATGTATACGACGGCGATGACAACGAATGTAATCAATAACAATAATAATAATCATCATACGGCTAATATAAATTCAAAATCCAATACAAAACCAATGGATATTCCAATAACAACGAAACAAACAGCAGCAGCAGCAGCAGCAGCAACAACAACAACAACCTCTTCATCATCATCATCAACAAATTCAACATTTAATCTACCACAAATATCATTAAAAATGATGAATAATAATGAGAATGATAATTCTTTATCAACAATGTTAACAACAATGAAACAACAACAGCAACTATCTGATCAAACAACAACAAATCAGCAATTAAAATCAATACAATCAAATTTATCGAAACGTAATTCAATTATACGATTAAATTCAACTAGTTTAACAACAACAAATACACCATTAAAATCAACAAATATTGAATTTGATGTTGAAACCAATGATGGTAATATAATGACATTTAAAAGTAGTCCACAACGGCATATTGTAACGAATATTCATAATAATAACAATAATAATAGCATTAGCAGCAGCAGCAATACAATAATGGTAAATCCAACAACAGAATATTCTGGAAACATTGTTGGTAGTAATATAACCAGAAGTAAAGTATTTGAACATTTACCAAATATTTCATAAAGAAAAAAAAATTCTTTTTCTCTCTGTGTTTGTGTGTGTGTATGTGATGTTTTTTTTAAATTGTTAATTAATCAATAATTATAGGAACCAAAACAAAAGAAAAAATTTATTTTTTTCAAATCTAAAAAAAAATTTTTAATTGTTGTTGTTGTTTATCATTGCATATGTTTTAATTTAATCCAAAAACTTTTTTTCAACTTGTTTTTTCTGTGCGTGGGTGGGTGTGTGTGTGTGTGAGATTTTCAAATACGGCTGTTGTTGGGTGGTTGATTGAAAATAAATTTTACCCTATTGTTTTTTTTTTGGTAAAAAAATGGAAAAAAAAGTCGAGTTAAAATCGTGGTGTTGAACAAAAACAAAATTCATGGAATGTTGACCTTGGTTTGAAATTTGAATTTCTTCTTCTTCGTCGTTTTTGGCTTATCATCGTCTCTCTCTCTCTATTTCTCTATCTCAAATCAGCATCATTGATTCTCCATGGTCTGGATCATTTGATTGTGAGAGCTGTGTGTGTGTGTGTGTGTGTGTGATGTTCAAGGCTATAGCCATAATTTACAACAAAAAAAAATGGTCTTCAGAGTGAGTTGTTCATATTTAATGTGTATAGTTCACAATAATTTTCGGTTGAAATGTATGTTTTCGGTTGTTTTTTTTTGTCTTTCTCGACATTATTGGTTTCCAATGTGATGTTTACATTCATTAGAAGATTGTTCTCTCACATTCAATTTAACCAAATGATGATGATCATCATTTTATTTGTTTGTTTATTTGGAAGAACGGATCAACCAGCGATATATAGATATATATGGTAAAAGAAAAAAATCAGAACGCTTGTTGTTTCATAATGATGGCCATTATTATTCATTGATGATGATTATTGCTCCATTTAATTATTATGATCCTATTATCATTATAATGGCAATTCAGAGTTTTAGTTCAACAGAATTTTCATCAAATACAAATCGTCTGTCTGACTATAGACAATTTGAAATCCCATGATGATGATGTCGGTAATAATGGCAATATAATCCCATTTTCTTCAAACATTTCATCTCATTCAAACATTTGAATCGTATACGACCAGATCGATTTCATTGTGAAAATGTCTGATTATGATCATAACATTAACAATCATTCTGATGATGATGATGATAATGATAATGATGATGAACAGCCACAACATGCACAAATACAATCAGAATCATCGCCACCACCATCATACGAAGCGATTAGCTTGATGGATGCATCTAAACGTTTGAAACGTTTTTGTTATGATCAAAATTGGTCCAAACCATCATATGAATTAATTAAACGTGAACGTATTGAATGGAAAAAATTCTATACAATCCGTATGATTATTCGGCCAATATTGATGGCGGAAGCAGCAGATATATCTAAAAGATTGGCCAAATTACGTACAGCATCTAAAGCATTGAAATATTTATGGGAAAATCAATCAATATTAGAATCATTGATGACAATTCGAACATTACCAATTTACCTTCATTGTTGTTGTTATTGTTGTTGTTGTTGTTGTTGTAATAGTAAAAGCCAATGTGGTCATAATAGCCATCATTGATTATCATCGAATCGAATGATAAAAACATTTGAAAAAATGAATTTAATTCTCCCAAAATGATGTTTATGATGATGATGTAAAGATAAAATTAGCCTCTTCATTTGAAGTTGAGAAATGTAATTTTTTTTATTATTATTATCAATCGACAAAATATTGTAATCTCAGATGTTATTCATTATTATTGGATCCAAGCCACATAAATATTTTATAGTGTATACAAATATACAAATATAATGAATGAACGATTATTGTCATAGTCACCGACAAGATTATAATGATTTGATGATGAAAATAACAGGCAGTAAAGATAATCAATAATTTTTCTTTGATGTTGATAATTATTATTACTTTTTTTTTATTAACAATAGATGCTGGCGGTGGTGGTGATGGTAGGAGTTTTTATGCTGTTGCTCGATTTCTTAATTTTTTTCATTCCGATAAATTGACAACAACTTTTTTTTTGTTTTGTTTAAATGTTTTATACTATTTGATCAATGATAACGTGTCAATCATCAAATCACGAATATGGAACAATCACAAATACATGAGCAACAACAAGAAAAAAATGTTGTTGAAAATGGTCATATGGTTTCCAATGAAGAATCACCAAATACTGATATTGAAATCATTGTGAATCATAAAGAAGCTAATGTAAAGCCAAATGAAAATATCGATCAAAATGGTTCGATGAATGTAGTGAATAATGGTGATGATGATAAACAGATTCAACAACAACAATTCATACGAACACTTTTGGATGCCGAAGATAAACTTTATAATATTTGTAATGATCTAGATCTTGGTCAACCATATTTTGATATTATTGAACGAATCAAATTGAATGATCGAAAATATTATCGAGCTTGCTGTAAGATTATTGATCAATGTAATCGTGAATTAGAATTCAATGGTATGGCTATATCGAAACGTATGGCACGTTTATATGCAGCAATGAATGCTGTTGAATATTTGAAAACGAATATTAATCATATCGATGATGATGATGGTGATGATAGTAATGATGATGATGATGGTGATGAAGATAAGAAAATTGGAATGGATGATCAACAAAGTGTTGATAATGATGAGAAACATTCATCGGAGAATAAAGTTGGAACCGATTCAAATAATGATGATGAAGATGATGATGACGATGATGATATGATAAATAATGAAGAACCACCAGCTTATGAGGATAGCCAAACGCCTAAATCACCAAAGAGTCCAACATCACCTAAAACATTTACACCATCAGATCCTTTTCCCGTGACAGTAGCATCCACATCAAATTGAATCAAATGATCATTGAATGAAATGTGTGTGTGTGTTGTATTAAAATAAAAAATAAAATGATTTTTTTTTTCAATCTCAATGTATTCAGTTTCCCTTTCACTAGATGGCGCTACGCGAATATTGAAAAATAGAATTCGAATCATTTTATATTTGAAAAAAAAAATTAAAATACTATGTACATTTCTAGACAAAAGATGGCACCATTGCCGGGTATTGGATTTAAAAACTTGCGTAATACAAGATGCGGTAGCTTTGTGTGTGTGTGTGTGTGGGTGGGTGTGTTTGGTTTGTTCGATTGTTTACATTTCGAATTTTTCTTGATCTTTTTGTTCATCATTTGTGTTGATGTGGACTTGATTTGGTCTTTATTTATTTTTTATTTCCGAATAATAAACACATCATCATCATCATTGATTATTATCGATTTTCTTCGAAACAAATAAAACGATTTCATACATATCATCATCATCTCATCATCATTATCACCATTACTGATCACGAGTCATGCGAAATGTGATTAATTTTCTTTTATTATTGATCAGAAGAAGAAGAAGAAGAAAAAAAAAATTAAAATCAATCGTTGAAAATGATTGTATATTGAATGAATGAATGGATAATCAAACTCGTGCAAATTATTCCTCCTTTTTATCCACAGTTGTTCTTCCTCTCAATATACAGATATATGCAGATATCCGTCCAAAAAACAACAACAACGACGACGACGACGATATTGCCATCATCACCATCATTATTATCATCATCATCATCGACAGCATATATCGTCGATGGTATTCGCTGAGGTACACCCAAATAAATACACACATGCATATACAAAACCATCATAATCATCCTCAACAACTGCAACAACAACAACAACAACAACAACAGTAACAGGCAACAGCAGCAATAAAACAGAGCTACAAGTTCAAGTTTAATGAACTCTATCTATAAAGTAGTGAAATAAACATAGGCAGACATGATCATCATCATCATCATCATCATCATCATAATGATGATATTTTTTTTGCCAAATAAAAACATCCATCTGTGTATATATATACAATTGTCGTCTTAAGAATATCGGATATGTATGGGCATCCTTTTATCCATTCAGACAAAAAGAAAACGGTTAACCTTTCACCCCTTTTTTTGTAATCACATAATCTAATCGAAAATATTAAAAAATGGATTTGATGTTGTTTGTTTGAGGTTCAATGTTTTTTGCACACGTACCATCATCATCATCACCACCACCACAACCACCATCAATTGTGAATGAACAGTTATGGTGTATATCTGACCGGCTTGTGTGTGTGTATTCAATTCCATGATATATTCATCTTTCACAAGATTTTTTTTTTTTTTTGAAAAACTTTTTGGTGGGTGTGTTGTTTAGTGAAATGGCTAAAAAGGGGTCATAAACTTTTTTGTTCTTTCATCACAATGATGATGATGATGACACATCATCTATCCCAAAACTGTCCATCTATTCAAAATACAAAAATTCAAGAAACAGAAAAAAAAGAGAATCGACCAACCTTAAACCTAAACAACCACCAACCACCATACTACTACAGAGGGAGAAAAACAGAGAGAGAGAGATAGACTGGTATTGGAATGTCAAGTGGTAAATGTGTATAGTTATTATTATTATGCATGGTCTTTACTGGTTTTTTTTTTGGCCATCATATGGTGTCGTTTCGTGTCGTGGTGGTAGTAGTGGTGGTACATACACTTGTTGTTGTTGTTTTATTTTTTTGTTATTATTATAATCAAACCAAAAGTATTCCACCAATGAACTAAACACCAAAACCAAACCAAACCAAACCAAAAAAAAAAAAAAAAAAATATCAACATACAACACACACACAGAAGCAACAGAACACACACATAAACAACATCCCACTATATCTTCTTTATTTAAAATAATAAAATATAATCGGCATATACGATCAAGACACGTACACACACACAAACACGATATATACAGACATTGTGTATATGTGTGTGAGAGAGAGGGTCTTTGAGCTCGTGTTGAAAAAATTTTTTTTTCTCTGGTGTCTCTCTCTGTGTGTGTGTGTGTGTGTGTGTGTGTGTGTGTTTGAATTTTGATTCCAATCAATACACACACACACACACAAACATTCATCATCATCATCATATTATTAATGTGTGTGTGTGTATTTGATTTGGTTGATGGATGAATATTGAATTGAAGACGACGAAAAAGGACGTCGACCAAAAAATCATTTGTTCAGTGTTTGTCTGATGTATGAAGAAGTGTATATAACGTTAATGTTTTTTGTTTGTGTGTTTTTTGTTTGGTGTTTTTTGGTATTTTTTTTGACCATTTCGGGACCCATGCAATATACAATCAACATCAGGTATTCGTTTATGATTTCAATTACATCAACGATTATTGGTCGATTGCTTGTTTTGTTGTGTAAAGGCGTGTATGTGTGTGTGTGTGTTATGTATGGATTTTGTACAAAAATCATCAAGTAGCAATCATCATCATCATAATCAACAAAATATTCATCGAATCCTACAACAGTGAATAATTTGTTTCCAAAAAAAAAAAAATTTACAAATAAAATTCATCAACAAACAATAACAACAACAACAACGACAACTTGCATTGCCATTGCTGCTGCCGATTGGCACGTATTCATCGTAATCATCAATCAGATAAATGATTTTGATTTTTTTTGAAGAAGAAAAAGAAGAAAAAAAACCAAACCAAACCACCACCACCAACACCACCAACAAAAATCACCGGCTCTTTTCATATTATCATCATCATCAATACATATCACAGAAATATCCATCCATTGAAAAAAAAAATTTTTTCTTGTTATTTATTTATCATTTTTTTTTGTTCCATATATGTTTTCATTGATTCTCGTCATAATCGCTATGTTTCTTCGATGTTTTTCTCAAGGTTAGTGTGTGTGTGTGTGTATATACAATTGAATTTTGTTTTTTTTTTTTTTATTTTTTTTGGCCAACACCAAATTGGCATCATCATCATCATCATCATAATCATCAAAACAAAAGAATGGCCAAATTCTTTCATTTCCTTGCTTTGAAAAAAATGAATGGTTGGTTGGCTAGCTCCTTTTTTTTTTTTTTTTTGATCTTCACCAGCAACAACCAAAGATCCTCACCTGGTCTTTTTTTTACCAAAGAGTTATAAATGCTGTTTTTTTTCTGAATACCCGCTGCTTTTCTCTCATTTTTTTTTCTCACTATCTGATTGTATATATTATGTTGATGGTGATGATGATTATGATCGGTTGTTAGGACACAAACACACACACACGCATAAACCTGGCACGAACTTTAATTTTTTTTTTCGTTGTCCGGATTTTTTTCTGGTTTGGTTAAAAAAAAATAACATCAACAGTGATACAATGGTTGTGTGTGTGTCTGTGTGTGTTGCATGCTTCCATTTCCTTTTACAAGTGAATAATTTTCACCATAAATATCAAAAACCGCTTTTTTCGGTTATAATGGGATAGAGATTTTTTTTCTTTTCTTCAAAAAAAAATGTCTATGTGTGTGTGTGCGTGCTTGGTTTGTTATATTCAGGTTGTTCGTTTCTTTCTATTTTTTTTTCTCTCTCTCTCTCTAATAAAAAAAACCCATATGCAGGTTATCTATTCTAATCACCCCCCTGATAACACACACACACGTATACAATCATCAAGCTGACCATAGGAATGTGTGTATGTGTGTATGGTGGAATGAGAGAAAAAGAGAGAGAAAAGTGCACGGTCAAACAACAAAAAAAACACGTAGTCGAATCATCCACAACTATGGACATGAATTATTTGCCACGTTTCACAACCAACCAAGCAAAATTTTTTTTTTGTTGGTTGGTTGGTTGGTCATGTCATCATCATCATCATAAAAAATAACCTGCAGCAGCAGAAGCAGGTTATGAACGCACCACATAAACTCAATGTGCACGTTATGACAGGTTCATGTCACCAGTTTAAACGTATATATATAGATAGCTTGCTAAGCTCACTACCCACCAAATGAATGAATGAATGAATGACATCGTTTGGTTATATATTTTTTGTTTCTGGACATTTGAATTGACTAAAATAAAAAAAAATATGTGTGTATTGTATGGTATGTCAGGATTGTCTACTTCATTTGGGTTCGATGGTCCAAAAAAAAATCACAATAAATAGCCTAGGGTCAGCTTAAATGCCGAATTATGTTTTTTTTTGCCATCTCTAACCATTATTGGTACTTGATGGCCACGTTAACATATATCTGACCTCACTATCTATCGTTTTTTTTTCAAATTGTTTTGTGACCTTATATATACACGTTTGGTCAATTTTTTTTGCACACGTGCATTTCTATTATTTGCCTTACAACAATATTTTGTTGGCCAACCATAACATTATTTGGACAAGCACCACCATCACCATTGTGAAATGACCATAGTGGGCAAAAAAAAACCCAAAGTGGCGCCTATGTACGTGTGTGTGTGTGTTCATCATGAATACAAAACTTGATTCTTCATCATCATCATATGGAGTGGACACGCACACATAATGTATGTCCAGTTTTGTTGGTCGGATGAATGAATCTTACATATAATAATAATATTCTGGGGCGTATAACAACTACGCCGACGCCGTATGTTTTTTCTTAATTTTTTGGTATCTCGTTTTGTCATACGGAAATATCGAATCGGCTCAATTCTGCTTGTGGAAGTAAAGTGTTTTTTTAAATTCTATTCTAGCACGCGCTAATGCTGTTTATTCGTTGATGATTGTGTAGCGAGGGTTTGCCATCATCATCATCATCATCGTTGTCGACCTTTTTTTCTTCTTTTTCTTTTTCGTTATCCTCAAAACATGATGGATTCATCATTGGATGATTGTTGGGAGACCAGTTTTTCTTACTGTACGATGATGATGATGATGAACCTACAACCCCCAGGAGTGCTAGAGAGAAAAATGTGAATGTTGACCTTTCTCGGTTAATTCTCTCAACATTGTCGTCATTTAGTGTATAGTACGTCAATGATAATGTGTATGTAGTTCCCTCATTACAATGTTTGTTGATGATTGGAAATAAAATGAAATGAGTAAAAAAAAATCGTAATCATATTTCTCGTTCATTCATTCATTCAACAACGACTATGATGATGATCATGATGTTCGGCGTCATTTTTTTTTTCTCACTGTGTGTGTGAGAGAGTATGGAGACGAATAGCAAAACAAAACAAAAACAAAACAAAAAAAAAATTAAACCCGTTCATGAACATCATCATCATAATGGTTTCCAGTCATCGACCTATGTTTAACATTTGGTCGTTCGGTTGGTTGGTTGGTCGGTCGGTCGGTCGGTGGGTTTGATTGGATTTTATTTTGGTATGGAAAATTTGTTGAAATGAGATGGTTCTTCACATACACAAGGCGCCATCATTTATAAGTACGTGGAAAACGAGATAGTCAGAGATAGAGAGAGAGAGAATACTTTTTCACAATGGGTGGTGTTTTTTTTCTGGTGTTGATGATCATAGTTGATTTGTGTGTGTGTATGCATGAAAAAGATCAAAAAACAAGTTGTTTTTTTTTTGATCTTGTTTTATATTTGTCCGAATAAATGATGAAAATTGTCCATTATATCATTTGGTTTTATTCATTCTGATTTAGTTTGATTGTAAATGATGATTTTTTCTGTTTCAAATGTTGAAAATTATTCTCGAGAATATGCTGGACATTTGTTGTTGTTGTTGTTGTTGCTGTTAATTAACGGGAAAAAAGTGTCACAAAATGGTCGACATATTATATATGATTATAAAAACATTATTTATATGGAAATTTTTATATCGTCAAATCGATTCTTTACTGTCCATATACATTTGTCTTTTCTTTTTTTTTGTTCTTGGTATCTGGTAGTAGTATTCAGCCATATCTGTTTTTTTTTATTGAGAATATTGCCATTGCAACCGGAAGTGTTTGTTCATTAATATATTGGAATAGTCATAGTCATAGTGTGTGTGTGTGTGTGTGACCATTGGTTACTCATTTTGTGGCGCGCGTGTGTGTGTGTGTGTATATTTTGTATACAAATAAAAACCAGTCAATAGTGGAGAGAATAACTCATTTTAAGGATTTGTACAACCAGAAATTCTTGGCGTGGCGTCTTGTGCGTATTGCTCTATAGTTATTAATGTATGGTTGGGTTATATAAAAAAAAACGTAGTTAGAAACGCGTGCAGCACAAATACACACATACAAACAGCCAGCCAAATAATCAGTAATGGTGGTCAGTCAGTCAGTCCAGTATATGGTTGAATTTATATTCCACAATTGATATGGACACCGGGGAATCGGATTCCGGGGCAGAGGTACGTACGCACACGCACATACAACACACACACACACACACAAATAATTCGTGTTTCCGTTCTTTCACAACAGGACACGTACTACGTACGCGTATTGTGAAATAACTATAAAGAATCGAGAAAAATGAGAATAGAAAATATATCGAAATTCAGATCACCATCATCATCATCATCATCACTTAATATTTTGCCATCATCACACATACAATGTGTGTGTGTGTGTGTTATGTATATCATGCTGAATCATAGCTATTATATATAGCGTGTGTGTGTGTGTTTCGGGCGAATATATGAATCGAAAAAATACATGTACCTCTCTCTCTCTAGCGACAACAACAACAACAACAACAAAAAACGATGGGGCCCATTATATTACACACACACACACACACACACACACACACAAAATAATATGAATTGTGAGAATAGAATCCATAGAATATTTTTGCTTATTCTATTCGTTAATACTGTGTGTGTGTGTGTGTGTGTGTGTATTTGTGATAGACCTGAAATACTGGACAGTGAACATTTTTTTTTATTTGTTTGTTAATGTTGGACGCCATCGCCATCATCATCATCATCATTGAGGAAAATAGATATATGATGCGCACGTGTTAAATTGTATGTTGCTGTTGTTGTTGTTGCACAGGCGTATTATTCTTTTCTTCTTCTGGAATTTTTTTTTGTATTGGCTGGCCATCATCATCATCATCATCATCAATAAGTTTATCGTTATTGTATGAAAAATTCTTGGTTATGAAAACAAAAGAAGGACGAATCCAATGGTTGTTCATTGAATCATCATTATCATTGAATAAAATGATTCGGCACGTTTTTTTGGAAAAAAAATTTATCATACACACACACACACACAGATGCACGCACGAACCAGAAAAAAAAATTATTTAGACAAAATCGATAACATCTTTCATCATATTGGCTCAATATGAATGAAAAATGACAACAATAACAACAACAACAAAAAACAATGAATGAATCCAATTTGCTATCATACAGGTAGCAATTTTCTGTAACAAGTTGTAACCAGTCATTTCAGTATCCATGAACAACAACAGGATGGCAAATTTATCCAGAATTTTTTTTCAATATTTATCATCGTTAAATAAATTTAACATTTCCGATTTTTTTTTTAAATTCAATTTTTGATCAATTTGTTAACCGAAGTAACACTGTACACCCACACACACACACACACACTTTATTCTTTGTTGGTTGGTTCATTCAATTCTATTTTCATTCTCTCTCCCTTTTTTTTCTCATTTATTCTTGTTCAATGTGCGCGTGTTTTTATATTTCGAATTGTCGATTCTCTTTCTAGATTTTCTTTCTAACTTGGACAACCAACCAGAAAATGATCGCGCCCAACCCGAATGAAATGGAAAGCACGTGCGCCGTCGTATGTCCAACAAGAATTCGAAAAATAGAAATAGAGAGAAAGAGAGAGAGAAAATGCACGCACCTACATAGTGTAGGAAAAAAAAGGCGACTGCCAGCACGTTTTTGGACTAGGCAACCAAAAACGAATCAATGAAAAAAAAACTGGTTCGTGTTCTTGGTGTCCACACACACACACACATACATACAGATTCTCAACGTTTATACACACACATACATTGAGAATTGTACCAGAATATGTTTTAATGGTGCCCATCTCATTGTGCTACTGCTGTTTCATTTCGTTTCTGGACCAATGATGATGATGATGATGATGGTAACTTGGTTCGGGGGGGATGGAAGTATGTTTAAGGGGTAAGGGTGATATAAAAATAACAACACACTGTCCACACACACACACACAGAATTGCCTTGTATATTTTGAATTCTGGTTCTGTGTGTGTTCATATTGTCGATTCAACTAACTTGGTTTTGTTTAGTGTCCGAATGTCCACTCTACCTCTCTCTTTCTCTATCATTCAACATTTTTATAGTTAGTTTTTGTCATGTCGGTTATCTCAGCTAGCTAGCTAGCTAGCTAGTTGGTTAGTTATTTGGTTGGATGTCGTCATTTTGGCTCCAGAAAAAAAAAGAAAATTCATTCTCTGTATTTTTGTGTGTGTGTGTGTAAAAAGCCTAGCATTTTTTTTTCTGCCAACTTGGCTATCCTTTTTGGGTTGTTTTTGCAATGTATGTATGTGGTGGTGTTTGTGTGTGTGTGTGTGTGTGTGCTTGCATTTCTATAAAAATCGCGTGATATAACGCGTTTTTTTTCTTGCTGTTTTTTTTTCGCCATTCATTCTTTCGCTAGATCATCAATTCGTTTTTATTATTATTATTATTTGGGAGCCAGGAAATTCCGTATGTGCGTGTGTGTGCACACATTTTTTTTCAAATGCACGCCACCACACACACATACATAACACACACATATAAAGAAACGCAGTGGATAACCGAATTTTCGATTTCTCTCTTGCTTTTTCTCGTGTTCTATCTCATCACCAAACCAAACCGAAAAGAAAAAAAAACGATAAAAAAAACCGATGATCGTGACAGTCCGTGTACACCACCATCATCATCATCATCAGTGTGTGTGTGTGTGTGTATGAATGTGTCTATGTGCTCGCGTTCAATTCTTGTTTTTTTGGCCTTCTTGTATTTTTTTTTTCTTTCATTTTATATATTCATTTAGTTCATTTCATTTCATTTCAAGCTTGATCATCATTCGATCATCATCATCATCATCTTGTTTGGTTAGTTTCATCAATTCAAGTTAGGGGTTACAACAGTCGAACAATAACAACAGAATTTTTTTTTTTTTTTTTTTGAATTTTGTTGTTGTGTTTGCCATTTATGATGATGATGATGATGATCGAATGTTATCGAATCCTTTATTTATAAATAAAAAATACACATCATGTGTGTAAATAGTAGACAAAATTTTTTCTAATCGATTCTGTCTGTGTATGTGTATTCTGTTTATCTATTCTCTATCATAGCAAAAACAAAAACAAAACAAAAAAATCTCCATTAATGTGGCCCACTGAAAAAAAAAATTCAACATTCCGATGATATCGATATAATCGTCCATCATTATCATTCTGTTCAATTTAATAGATTGAAATCTTAATCCACCGGTTCTCATTATTATTATTAGTGTGATAAACAAAATATATATAAAAAAATGATGGATGTAAAGAAAGCGGCAACAGCAGCAGCAGCAACAACAACAACAACAACATCATCATCATCACCATCTGCCACAACCACATCGATTGATGGATCCATCATATCATTGGATTCTTCATCATCGACACCGGGATCTCCATTTCATCCAATTCTATTACATCAATTCCTCAAACATCATCAACAACAACAACAACTTCAGCATCAACCACAGAATTCTTTAGCCATGGGTTCGACGACAAATGTTATATCGTCTGCAACATCACCATCACCATCATCATCATCATCATCTGTATCATTAACCGCCGCCGGTAGTAATGCAACAGCAGCACAATTATTACAAAATTATGCTATGGTAGCGACATCTGCTGCCAACGGAATAAACTTCAATCCTAGTAATATCCAAATGGATACTGCTGGATTCTGGGATTCTACTAAAGCATCACAATTTTTGACCGGACCAAATGGACTTGCATCGATAATGGCCAACAATAATGCTGCAATAACTAATGATCAAACATTTGCCAATGCTGCCAGTCAATTATTGGCTACTATTTCTGCACAAATGGTTAAAGAGTAAGTAGTTAGTGGTGATAATCGTCGCCTTTTTTAAAACTTAATCAGCAAACATCTTTATCTTATATTTTGAATTTGAATTTTTTTTTTTTTAATAGAACGACTTCATCATCTTCATCATCACCGTCGAAATTAGGCAAAAATACATCACAAAGAGATGAACAACGATTCTGTCTGATGTGTGGACATACAGCTCGTGATCAAATTGAATATGAACAACATTTATTATCACATTTTCAATTACCAGAATCGGCTGTTGGTTCCACTAATGTTGGACAAAAATTATATCCTTGTAAGCTATGTGAAAAAAAAATTATTAATGAATTAATGATAATTTTTTTTTTCATTAATCACCAAAAACTGAATATACGTGAATAGATGGGTTACCATTTTTACAGATGCAAAATCTACTAAACCAAAGCCAACCATCATCATCATCATCACAATCGTCATCACAACAAATCAATGGATCCAACTCATCATCATCATCATCATCATCAAGTGCAATATTAACCACAGTACAACAACAACAATCCACATTATCTGGTAGTGTAACCGAACGAACAGGAACAACAAATACATCACAAATGATGACTAAAAAACGTAAACTATTATCTTCACATCAAGCTCAACAACAACAGCAACAACAACAACAACAATCCAATGATCAGGATTCAATAACAAATGATCCGATGGCGAATGATGAACAACAACAACAGTCCATAACCGTTAAAGGTAGCAATGGCCATTCGTCATCATCAACATCATCATTATCATCAACGACTACAGCAGCATTTCCATGTACATCCTGTCACAAGACATTTGCCACCGAAGTTGATTTAAAAGCTCATCTAATACGACATCTTACGCAACATCCTTTTGTTTGTTTTGCCTGTGGTAAAGGTTTTAAATATGAACATTCATTAAATTTTCATATAAAATCATATCATTCTGGTGGTGGTAGTGGTAGTAGTAGTAGTAATGGAAACAATACGGCCGGATCGGAGAATAATTCTAAATCGAATTCAAATAACGAAAACAACAACAATACCAATTTGAATAAGAAATCATCGAATAAAAATGTTGATCATTCAGCTAGTACAAAATGTATGGATAATAATAATAATAATAATGATCATCATAATAATGAACAGCCATCGCCATCATCATTGAAATCGAAACGCAAATGTTCATCATCGCAATCACATGAATCGCTAGTGGAATCCAATCAAACATCAACAAATATTGGTGTTAATAATAAAAAGTGCAAATCACAAATTGACAATAATAATATTGCTGATCAATTGAAATCAATGATAACACCGACATTGATTACGGATGAAAATCATAATCAAACAACGGCACGATCATTCAATTGGTCACAAGCGGATGTTTCATTTTTTTGTAAACCACCAGCTAATCTGGCTGCCGATTCGCCTATACAGATAAGATCGGAAAAAATTCTTGTTTCATTATTGGATGCGATCAATGTACAAACTGAACAGCCATTATTATTCTATAAATGTTGTCTATGTTCGGTGGCATTTGCTTCGATGGAACAGATTGCTAATCATGTACAACAGATTCATCATATCATGATGATACCGGCAATGAATGGTGCTGAATATCTACTTACATCAAACACAACAGGAACAAAAGAACAGCAACAAAAAGTAGCTGAAAATGCTGCTGCTGCTGCCGCTGCTATGGCCGCTTTGTTGGCAAAAACTACCGGCATCGATGGTATATCTGATCCATCGATTGGCATCAAACTAACATCACCATCACCATCACCATCGCCGTCAACATCATCGTCGACCACCACCATCACCACCACCACAACCACTTTACAATGTGATAAATGTTTGGCTAAATTTAATGATACATTGGAATTCGAAATACATTGTCAGCTACATCGAACATTAGAGATGGCTGCAGCTACTGGTTCCAATAATCCAACATTGGCTGCCGTTGCTGCCAATCAACAATATCAACAATTTCAATTGTTGAATTCACTGGTGAATGGTAATGCTGCTATGGCCAATAATAAATCGTCGACAACTGGTCTATCGATATCGATTCCATCAACTAATCAACAACAACATCAACCAGCCGTTGTTGATTTTCGTAAAATTCTAGCGAATGCATCGAAAAACACTGATTTTGGCCGTAAATTTGCGGCTAGCCTAATGGATGGATCTCATCATCACCATCATATTAGTGGCCAGACATCATTGACCAAAGACAAAGCTCTATTATCGATTGTTGGCAATAGTGGTGATAATAATTTTCCACCATCCATTGCGACAACTGGTGGTGGTGATCCGAATTGTCATTCAAATACACCACCACCAACGATAATACCATCGATGATTACGGCTATCACCTCATCATCGACAAAACAATCATCATCCAACAATAATGGCTCAACAACGACATCCTCGTCATCGGATAACAATAATAATTCTTTGCTTTATCTTTCGGGAATCGTGCCTGATATGATGAACCATCATACATTGTTAAGTGCAGCAGCAATTAGTGGTGGTGGTAATAGTCCACATCCTGTAGCCACCGCTATGCATCAACATTCAAAATCAAGTAAAAGTGGCAAATCATCATCATCATCAACAACAACAACAACAACATCGATAGCATTGTCTGAGCTGACCACGTCGACATCAAATGACAAATGTTCATCACCTAAATCAACACGTAGTAGTAATAATAAGAATCATGGATCTTCATCATCGACATCATCATCATCTTCGTCATCGACAACATCATCTAGACATATAAAAGAACCTGTAGATATATTCGAAGGTGCTGGTCAAAGTTTACCTATACAAAAATTTTCATTAGGCGATATCGAAGAAACGGCACCCGGTCAATTTAAATGTCGATTTTGTGACAAAACATTTGATCGTGTGTTTAGTGTACATCGACATGAACGTGTCCATACTGGATTCAAACCATGTGTATGTAAAACTTGTGGCCGTGGTTTTTCCGAAAAACGTAATCTTCGCCATCATATTATACGTTTTCATTCCGATGGTAGTGGACGTGAATTATTGAAAAGAAAACGAAAACCTAAAAATGGTATAAACAGTGTAGATAATTCATCGGATACGACAATCATGCAGATGATGCAACAGCAGCAACAATCACCATTGTTGGCCACCAATACGAATGCCAATGATAAATTGACAGCTTCATCTCAGGCATCATCATTCATGTCATCATTATTATCATCGGCTGCTTTGGCTGCATTTCAATTCAATAGTCCAACGACGACAACAACAACAACAACAACAACTACTGCCGCTGCCGTTGGTGATTCATTAACCAACAACGATACAAATACAAATGGAAGTCTTTCAAATTTAAAATTATCAATAGCCGAATTAAATAGATTGAATTCATCAACGAAATTATTAACAACAAAAAATCGTCGCTCAAATAAATCTAAACATAATGAATATGATAATGTCATTGATGATGATGATGATAATGATGATGGTGGTGGTGGCGATGAAACAACAAGTTCGAGCTTAAATCTATCAAATAATCATCAAATAAATGAATCGATTCTTAATCTATCACAATCATCAACATCGACAATGGCTGCTGTAACATCATTATCGAATAAAACACTATCCCAATCAATCACTGTTGGATCATCTCGACGACGTAAAAGTGTTAAACCATCACGTAAGGTTGTCCCACAAGATGATGATGATGATGATGATGATGGTGATGATAAAAATCAAACGAAACAAAATGATGAACAGATGAAACAAGAGGAAGCAACTAGCCAACCATTACAGGATGATGGAGAAGAAACTGAACCGGAGGATGAAACAGCTACCATCATTGATCAGTCTGCTAAAGACAATGTAAAAGTGGAAACAAAAGATAATGAAATGAATTCTGAAGATACCGAACCAGAAGAAGATGAAGACAACAATGAACAACAAGATGATGAAGATAAACAAATGAAAAATCTCAATGATAATGAACCACGAAAATCAAACAATAAATCTTCAAGGTAATATCGATTGTATTGAATAACATTAATAGTAACCGTTGCCTATTTTTTTTCTTTTTTGCTAACAGATGGTCAAAAAAACCTCAATCCAAATCGAATAATCGTAATGGTGGTAATAATAATAGGACAAATAATCATCGTTCGAATAGCAGTGGACGTCATCGTTCATCACCATCAAATTCCTTTTCTTCATTTTCTTCATCATTATCCTCCTCATAATAATATGGATATCAATGGTCATGGTGTGTTGGTCAACCTATAGATACACCTGGAGATTAATTATAATAAGAAAAGAAAATTACAAACATGGAAATTTCTTTTATTTCATTTCAATTTTTTTTTGTTTATTTGTTTTTTTTGTGATATAAATCAATTTCTTGCACATGATGTGTGTGCATCATCATCATCATAATTATTATATAAGATAAGATTACATAATGAATTATACTCTTACCTTTTCTCTCTCTCTCTCTATCTCTCTCTCTCTCTCTCTCTCTCTCTCTCTCTCTCTCTCTCTCTCTCTCTCTCTCTCTCTCTCTCTCTCTCTCTCTCTATCCACTTTGTCACACATTTACAATCATACACTCACCATCACCAACATATTATTTATTTATTATTACGTTTTCATCACATAACTAATTGAAATGGCAATGGATTTATTGATTGATTTTTTTTTGTATAACAAGAGATTATGAGTACAAAATACAAGATATATCACACACGTACACAAACCAAGATTATTATTATTATTATTGTCGTCTACTTAAACATTGACCGATTATTAATAATTATTATTATTTACAAAATTAATTTCTTAAAAAATGAAAAATGGGCAGATGAAGAAAACAAAAATAAAATTTTATTCATTCGTTGATTTAACCAACACAAACTGTCGAATCGAATCGAATTTTTTTTATTTTTATTTTGCAATTCTCATTTCATTCTAAAAAAAAAAAAAATACATCAACGCCATCTATCAACCGTCAATTGTACATTTGTTTTTATTAAATAAACACCAGATGGTAGTATAGGTCATTTGTATATGTGTGTATTAGCAGAAACAAAACAAAAAACATATATATATAGCCCGTGTAGATTTGTTTTGGGTTGAATTTGAGCTGTGTATAACAACCAAAAAAAAAAACTAGAATAAAATGAAATGAAAAAAAAGCCAAAGTGCATCATCACTGCGGCATTTATTTTTATATATATTCCTCATCATCATCATATATAATATTGGGCAATAGAATCCTATTATAAATGACGTCAAGTTGTGTTTTATTTTACTTTTGCTATTGAATGTGGTTGGGGGAAAAAAAATCACTATTTTTTTTCCTTTTCGTTTTCGTTTTCTTTCTTTTTTTTTTGTTACCAATATATACACAGAAAACGACAGCTACAACAACAACAACAATAACAACAACAACAATTGGATTTTTCTTTTTTGGCTCACGAGCTAGCGTTTTTTTCCCGATTTTTTTTTTTGATTAACTTTGATATGTATATTCGAAACGATTCCTGTTGTCTGTGTTGTGTATATGTGTCGCCGGATTCTTCTTCTTCTTCTCCATTCTGTTTACCCCTGCCAAATAATCGTTGATAATAATAATATCGATGTTTATTTGTTTTTAGAATAATAATTATCATCATCATCATCATTATTTTGTTTTGGTTGACAAAAAATTGGACATTTGAAATGAATGAATGAATGAATGAAAAAAAATTAGACAAGCAACGCCAATGACCAATTGACAACAACAACAACAACAACAACATTTTGTCAAAAACCAACTAATCAACAATATAGTAGATGATAAAGCAAATCAAATTATCTCTAGTGTTTGTGTGTAAATTTTTTTAAAAATAAAATTTCAATTCATCATCATCATCATCATGATTTTTAATATTCGATTCTGATAATAATGGACGATTATCATCATCATCATCATCATCATGGATTGAAATTCTATTCAATTGAATTCAAAAATAATTCCAAAATTCTAATCCCCCATTACCATCATCATCATCATCACCAACAACAACAAAGCTGGAAAAAAACTTGACGTATATTTTGTTCCAAAGAATTGCTTTAGATTAAGCTTTAATATTGATGAAGAAACATGTTTATAAATAAAAGGTCAAATGATTCGAAACAACAGCAAAAAAAAAAAAAAAATATCACACAGTAAATGGATCGATCGCTAAATAAAAATCATTGATGATTTGAATGTGTGTGTGTGTGTGTGGGATAAAATAAAATAATCATCGACCATCATATAATTCAGCCACTCAGTACTGTTGTGTTGCTTTTCAATAGTCAATTACATCACAAGAAATATAAAATTTTACCACCATTCCATGTATGGCTAACAATCAGCTAAACATTGCTGCTGCTGCTGTTGCTGTTGCTGTTTCATAATCATCATCATTCGACGACAACAACAACATCAAATCATGATAATGATGAAATATTCTTAACTTTTGTACTCATTAATGGCTTTTGTTTGAAATCAATTTGTATTTGGTTTCGTATTTTTTTTTTCGCTGATAAAACGATCGGATTGTTCAAAAAAATCCGATTGATTGAATCTAAACACCACACTACTACTACTACTACAGTATTCAATTTATTGTTCCTCATTTATTACTCAACAATACCAATTCATCATTCATTAATTCATTCAATGTTGTAATGATGATTGGCAAAAATATTGATATACAAAATTGTAATGCCCAAAACCATATTGATCGAATCAACAATAATGGAATAGTATTTATCATCTGGTGAACATGATGATTCAATGTAATTTGGATGGATGAATGAATGAATGAATGAATGATGATCATATTTGGTGATAAATAAATAATACAATCGGTCATCATCATCATCATCATCATCATCATCATCATTTTGATTATCCGAAATAGAAACAACAATAAAATCCAAAAAAAAAAAACAATGTCCGACCAACAGATACCAAAAACATTGTCATCAAAATCTCAACAACAAAAACAACAATCAGAATCAACACCTGTAACGATAACAAATGTAAATCTTTTACGTTTAAGATCTCATACTACCACTATTGATTCATGTACAACTACAACGGCATCCACTTCTCCTGGATCATCTGGTGGTGGTAGTAATCATCCTTTGCATAGAGAATTATCAATTGGAAATAATAATAATAGTGGGGGTGATGGTTGTAGTGGTGGTGGTGGTGGTGGTGTTGGTCATAATCATCATCATAATCATCATCATTATCATGGCCATCATGGTCATCATCTTTGGAATATGGATGATCTTAATTATGTATCTACACATATGCAACGTGTTCGTGCACGTGCCAATTTTGCAAGACAAATGTCCAATACTGTGATGATTGGACAATCCGGTGGTGGTGGTGTTGGTGGATCAACATCGATAAATAATATGGGCAATTCTTTTGGTGGTGGTGGTGGTGGTGGTGGTGGTGTTATTACATCTACACCATCAGAAATGTATCGTCGTCGTCGTGAAAGTATAGCTGCAATGCATTTTCCATCACATATTAATAACATTGGTTCTGGTTCTGGCCTAAACAATATGTTATTATATGCAAATCCAAGTAAGTGTATATTGATCGATGTTTTTTTTTCTATTTTTCACATACACTGTTTTTTTTCTGGATGATGAATTCTTTTCTTCTTTTTTTTTGTCTTTATTCCAAGTTCGAGGCCAAAGCCACATATGCAAGGCAACATTTGTTTTTTGTTTTGTCTAAATTTTGGCTTGAAAATCATCCATTTCCTTACACACACACACAGAGACATAGACACATAATGTCGATCATTAATTGTTTGTTTGTTATGGTTGTTGTTGTTGTTGTTTTGTAAAACGAAGTTTTTTTTTATGGAAAAGAATTCGACTGTATAATGTGTGTTGATGAATGAATTATGCAATGAATGTGACGATGACGACGATGACGACGATGACTATAATGAATGAAATCAATGGTTGATCATTGTGTTTGCATCGTTGAATTTTTTCACTTTTTTTTTCTGTATCAATTTATAGAAAAAATGGTAATGAGAACATGGTGTTTTGTGAGAAAAAAAAATGCAAAATAAAAAAAAACTCTAGAATCACAGATGCGAAACCTGAAATCGCAGAGAAAAAAAAACATTCGATATAATAATGTGTATGATATGTTTTGGCATATGGTTGGTGGATATGGTTGTGACACACACACACACACACACATACATACGCAGAAACATCTGTAGATCTTTTATTTGGCTCTACGTATCATTATCATCATTAGAATGATGATGAGAATAATCATCTACATTTTTTTTCCTTGTCTTTTCCATTGACAAAAAAAAATAACCTGAACGAATATTATATTAGTTGATTGATGAAAATATTGGCTGTATATTGACAAATTATTTTTTTTTTTTTGAATTCGATATGATGATGATTGCAGTGTGGTAGTAGCAGCCACAAATGTGATTATCGATGATCAGTTTAATAAAAGTTTTGTTTATCACACACACACACACGTACACACATGGTTTAGGATACAAAGGTTCGATTATTTATTGTGTGTTTATTATGGATTAACTTTTTTTTCTTCTTCTTGGTTTGGTTGTTTTCCATTTGTGTAAATTTTTTTTTATTTCTTTTGATTGCCAAATTGTCATTCATCATAAAGTTTTTTTTCTTTCTTTTTATTTGACGATGATTACTTCTTCTTCTTATCATTACAATTTATATGTGGTTATTATTCATGGTAACCAGTAAACAAAACAAAAAAAAATCTCATTATCTTTCTATACATATGAAATTGGTCATGAACAACAGAAGAGACCATATAATAAATTCTTAATTTGAAAGTAAAAAAAAAAAAAAAAGATTTACGACCACTGTATATTATATATATATACAGGAGCCCCAGAGTTGTGTTCCATGGGCACAAGCTTTATGTTTTTTTTTCCATACACGGAGCGTTACACTCGGCCGGTTAGGTTTGGTCACATGTTATACATACACACATACATATAAAAACATAAATTTAAAAAATTTTGGTTCATTTTTTTTATTGTTTTAATTTTTTTTGTACTAATGAACTTGTTGAGTGTGAATCGGATAAAACGTAATGAATAGGACAAGCGAATTAGGAATAGGATGTGTCCATCTATTTTCACTGAAAATATTCTTTACATTCATTTTTTTTTTATATTAAATTATTCATCATTGACCATAGTGAGAGATTGATTAGAAAATATTAATATATATGGTTTGTTTGTATGTGTGTGAAACTAGCCATTGGTTAGCTAGAGAGAGAGAGAGAGAGAGAGAGAGATGTAATAAAAATGCACATGATGATGATGTGATTCCATAGAAACAATCAATTATTATTAGTATTTTTGGTCGGTAAATATCAAGATTTTTATTATCATCATCATCATTCTTAATTTGGTATGGCCACCACCGACACCAATGATGATGATGATGATGATGATGATAAACTACAAAGAACTTTTTCGATAATGATCTATATATTTGTTGTTGTTGTTGTCGTTATTTATTATTTGCAATTCTATACCTATATATGTCTTTTTTTTATATATTGTATTTTGTTCATCATCATCATCATCATCATTATCGTTATCAATGTTATTCACACATTAACCGTATGCATGTGTACTTGATGAATGAAATAATTTTTTTTTTCCGTTTGATGATTTTGGTTTTTCATTTTCTTTACTTCTGATATAAACATTTAATAATGAAACGCAATCATCACGCATATTACACGGACACACACACAGACACGTATATTTATTAATATTTGATATTAATCAATCAATCAATCTCTAATTTCGGATCAATAACAACCAAGAGAGAGAGAGAGAGAGAGAGAGAGAGAGAGAGAAAAAAAAAACCATTTTTATTTGATATTGTTGTTGTTGTTGATGATGATGACACAAATCTTATCTTATCATCATTCATATATTTTATAATATATGAATGATTATGATAATGATTGTAGCCGGTAGTAGTCTGATTTTATATTGTGGCTTCCATTTTATCTGTCAGATTTTTTTTTTATTTTTGGCCACAACAACAACGGACTAATGAAATTTGTCGACTGTTTTTTTTTTTTTTTTTTATTATCAACTTTCATCCATTCATTCATTCATTCATTCATTGATGTGATTTGTGTATGCATATAAAATTACTTTTAATAATCATCATGATGATGATGATGATTCTAAATTTTTTTTTTTTTTGGTTTGTTTGTTACTATATATATAATGCTGTTGAATAGCATCATTTTATTCATCAGTGTTTTGTTTTTTTTACTTTGTTTGTTTTTATCATCATTCATTCATTTGATCAGATAGCAATTGTGAATTTTTATTTTCCAAATCAATCAATCAATTAATCAATTAACCAATCATCATGGGCAGTATTGATCATTTGGATTTTTATTATAATCGTTTTATTGAAACATTTACAATGGCCATGTATTATAGTATGTATTGTTTTTTTTGGTTATTCCTGTTGTTGTTGTTTGTTGTTGTTATTGTTGTTTGTTGTTGTTGATTTTTTTTGTTTGTTTAAAAAACAAACTGCTACTGTTTTTGTTTCAATGATTGTCTCTGTGTGTGTGTGTGTGTGTGTTTGATTTCCTGTCTGTACTTGAAATTACTTTGTTTTGCTTAGCCAAAAAAAAAAGTACAGAATGCACATGCTCGTTTCAAGAATTTTTTTTTTATTCTTTTGTTTTCTATTTTCAATGTTCATCATCAATGATAATGATGAACCACACACACACACTCAGTTGACAGTTTTATTTTATTTTATTTTTTTGACAAGTAGATGCTGTTTTTCGTGGCCACAATCATCATCATCATCATTGATAATGATAATGGTTGATGATCACGCATTGACCAAAAAAAAAACTGTTCAAAGCTTTGATTGTTGTGTATTTTTATTTTTGTATTTGAAGAAAATCAATTTCATTTCATTTTATTTGTCTGTTTGTCTCTTGTCTGTCTTTTTCCATTTTATATGACATATAATCTCAATGCATTACATTGAAACTGTTGATAGTTTATAGACGAATGAATTATCATCATCATAATCATCATATACCAATGGGCAATTATATATAAAATGGCCACCAACAACCAAGTACAAGTTTTTTTCTTTGTCTTTTGGTTTTTTTTGCCACCATTTTCAATGAATACAGATGATTGTTTGTGTGATCTATGACCGGCGGTTTGTCATTCAAATTTTTATGATCATGATGATGATGATGATGATGATAATGAATTCTGTAAGAATTCTGAATGAATAATTTCACACATTTGGCATTTGTTGTTGTTGTTGTTGTTGTTGGTTTGTTTTCAATGTTTGAATTCTCAATATTCAACTACTGTTGATTTTTGTTTATAATTATGTAATAATTAATCTTTTCATTTACCGTTTTTTTTTGTTTGTTTGTACAGATTCATTAAATGATTCAAATTTTGGTGTTGGTGGTGGTGGCCTATCATCATCATCATCATCATCGACAGCAACAACAAATTTGGTACGAATTCGTAATTCATTACGTGGTCAATCGGCACCATCATTATCATTGGCAATGGTAAGTATAGAAAAAAAAACAAAACAAAACACAAAAACACATGCATGCGCACAAGTATATAAAATTCATTCATCATCACTTTAATTTGGCTAATTTATTCAATTTCATCATCATCAATTTTTTTTTTGTAAAACAAACTTTGCAGATATTTATGGCAAATTTTTCTATGTAAACATGACATGTAGAATATAGATAGAAGTATATAAAAACATAGCTAAAGCTTTTTATCTTTTTAAGCAATTAGAACGCAAATAGGAGAGAGAGAAAAAACCAGAATTATATATTCTGATTCTTTAATTCTGGTTTGTTTTTTTTCATTATTCATTATTCTGATTGTATGGAAATGAAAATGATTGACATCCAATGATGATGATGGTAATGTTTTTTTTTGTTCTTTTTTCCAATTTATTCTCATATACTCTGTTTATGAAGGGCCAAATTATCAATCCCAATCAGTTTGATTTGATCTAAAATTGGTTGAAATATTTGTCTATATGGTTTTTTTTCTCTATTTTTCTCTCCTGGGAAATTCTGGAAATTCATTTGATTTCCATTTGAAAAATAACAACAACAACAACAACAACAACAACAACAATGATCATGGAATCATTTTCATTCCTTGATGATTCCTTGTTATATTTGACTATTTGACTGTTTGTTTGATTTTGTGTGTTTGTGTACATTGATTATGTTGAAAAATTAATGTTTTATTCAAAAAAAAAACAAATTGAAAACAAAAAAGAATAAAAAAAAAAACAAACGAATCAGAAAAAAAAATACAAATGGATGATGGTGATGATAATGTCCATTCATTTGACGGTGGCCATACGGAACCATTCAGAACTATTTTTTTTTGTTTCTGTTTTATCAATTTCATTCTTCAAATGGCCGACTATTTACAAACAATTGAATTGGTCCACAATAAAAAAAACATGATGATGATGATGATCATGATATGTGTTTTTCGAGAATTTTTTTTCTCTCTCTTTTTACCAGCTAATTGGTCCTTGTTTTTTTTTTACTGTTGTCATTGATGATGATGATGTTTATATTCCTTTGAATTGATTTTGGTTGTTGGTGGTTTATACATCTATATATATGCAATTTATACTTTGTTCAGTTTTTTTTTTGCTTTGCTTTGCTTTGCATTCAACCAACTAAATATATGCCATTTTTACATACAGACATATGGTGTATACAGAATTTTGTTTCTTTTTTAAAAAAACTTTTCTTTTTTATAAAAAAACGAATCCAGATATTAAAAAAAAAACACTACTAAATGAACACATTATCATCATCATCATCTCTTCATGATCTTACTGTTTTATTTTTTTGTTATAATGCATAAACACGATCATCATCATCATCATCAAACCAGTCAGCCATCCAAAAAGCCATAATATGCTTATATGTCGAGTCATGTGTGTGTGTGTGTGTGTGTGGTTGTTTTTTTTTATTTATTCGAAAAATTCGGTTATATCAATTCGTTTAGATAGAGAATTTAGTGAGAGAGAGAATGATTTGTTGTTGTTGTTGTTGATAGAGGCACACAATCAAATTTGAAATTATAATGCCAGGATGTTGAATTGAATTGATGTGTTTTAGTTGATGAGAGAACGAAAAAAAAAATGTTTTTCAAGCCAAAATCATTCATTCAATCATTCAATCATTCTGATTCAGATTGTCAAAGTCGACAAATTTGTGTCGCGCTATTCTGATTGATTGAATTGAATTCTTCTTCGTCACATTTTTTTTGTTGTTGTTGTTGTTCATTTCAATCAAATTTTGTTGAATGAAAAACATCCTGTTTATTTAAATTATTAGACACACACACACACACACACACATTGACAACAGAAACACAGGATACCACCACAGAAAAAAACATTTTTTTTTTGTCTGTGAAATGTATTTTCATTATTACCCAACTAATGATAATGGTAATAATCAAAATATTTCTTGTATCAAACAGAAAGAAGGATCATCAACATCATCGTTGTCGTTATCATCACATCATGCTGCTATGGCTGCCGGTATTGGTGGTGGCGGTGGTGGTTTCAATTCTGGTTGCTGTCCTCGCCGGATACAGTAAGCATATGTTGTTGTTGTTGTTTTTTTCTTCATCATTTTAATTGTCCATTTTTTTTTGTTTTGTTTTTCATCCATAAGACGATGTTCAACATCAAGAAAAAGTTTTCTACAATCAAGTACATCGCCTACAATGCCCAGATCTCCATTACCTCAGCAAAGTATGAATGGAATTTCTTAAATTCAAATATTTTCATTGCTCAATAATTTTTTTTTCCATTCCATATTTGTCTTTTTTTTTCTTCGAGTTTAGATAGTCCTATTGATAGTCCACGAAACATGTCACCATTCAATCATTTTTCCTTTGTTTCTTCCAATGTTAATAATGTAAAGAAAAATATGCTCGAAGGTGGTCGTAGATGGTCAGTAGCATCGTTACCATCTAGTGGTTATGGTACAAATACACCTGGAAGTTCAAGTGTTTCGGTAAGATCGCTTTTTTTCCGGCTACATTTACAAATGGAATTAATTTCGTTATCTATCCATATCTAGTCACAATGTTCATCACAAGAAAAGATTCATCAGATGTGCCATTTGACATCATTACATGATGAACATTCATCGATTAGTAGCCATTCACCTCATTATCATCATGCTTTAATGCATAATCATAATCATCAACATGGCGGTGTTTCACATTCCAATAATAACAACAATGGTGGTGGTGGTGGTTCCAATCATTTAAATGTTAATTCAGCCAATAATGGTACTGGTTCTCAATTACAAGTTGTTCCTGCTGGTCATCATTATCCATTAAACAAATTTACTACAGCTGGTTCATCAGAGAAAAGTTCATCTTTCTGTTCATCTAATGATAGTAATAGTGGACAAGAAGATGATACCGTACAGAATACGGTCATTTGTCGGCCAACAATTCTAAGGCCAAGATCTCGTAGCCTTAGTAGTCCGATTCGATCTCCTACTGGTGATGATGAAAAGGTGCTTGTCAACAGTATCTACAAAGAACGATTTCCGAAAGCTACACAACAAATGGAAGAAAAACTGCAACGTTTCATCGATGAACAACTTAAAGCCGAATTCGATCATGACATTGCCTCGGATGCCGTGTTCCGTTTCGCTCATCATCAAGTTGTTGGTCTGGCCAAAGATTGTGTACAAAAATCAAAAGATAAACTTATTACAACGCAATATTTTTACGAAATGTACGAAAATTTGGAAAAACTTTTGCTCGATGTAAGTGTCTGTTGTTTGAATGTCAGGTTTTTTTTTATTAATTTTTTTGTCCATTCTTATTGATAGTGTCGTGAAAAATCTCCCACATCGGCCAAACATTTATGCATATTGATACGTAAACTATTAGTCATTGTTTCGCGTCCAGCTCGTCTTCTTGAATGTTTGGAATTTGATCCGGAAGAATTTTATCGGTATTTGGAGATGGCTGAAGGTGAAGCCAAATCTTTTAGTCAAACGATGAAAACATCGATACCTCAATATATAATTAGTAAACTTGGTCTAAACCAAGATCCATTATCCGACATACCGTTATCGCCAACAGTCGATAAAAGTTTATTCTCAAGTGATAAATCGGTTGATAAAGAATTGGAAGATGTTGATGAGACTAAAGAGTTGGATCAACATCATTCAAGACGAAAATCGAATATCGAATCAACATTCGAACAAGAGGTATCGAAACCACCATCAGAAGATGATTTCGAAATAATAAAATTGATCAGCAATGGTGCATATGGAGCCGTATATTTGGTTCGTCATACCGAAACAAGGCAACGTTTTGCCATGAAAAAGATTAGTAAACAAAATCTCATTATGCGTAATCAGGTGGAACAAGTATTTGCCGAACGTGATATCATGAGTTTTACCGACAATCCATTTGTCGTGAGCATGTTTTGTAGTTTTGAAACAAAAAAATATCTTTGTATGGTAATGGAATATGTGGAAGGTGGTGATTGTGCCACATTACTCAAAAATATTGGTCCATTCCCATTGGATTTGGCACGTTTATATTTCGCCGAAACGGTATTAGCTGTCGAATATTTACACATATTCGGCATTGTTCATCGTGATTTAAAGCCCGATAATCTTTTAATCACTGCTCTGGGACATATCAAATTGACAGATTTTGGCCTATCCAAAATGGGTCTTATGAACTTGGCAACGTCATTGTCCGAAGGCTATTATGATCGAGAATCACAACAATTTACTGATAAACAAGTATATGGCACACCAGAATATCTGGCACCTGAAGTGATTCTTCGTCAAGGCTATGCCAAAACTGTTGATTGGTGGTCCCTTGGCGTCATACTTTACGAATTCCTAATTGGTTGTGTACCGTTCTTTGGTGAAACACCTGAAGAACTATTCGCTCATGTGATCAATGACAGTATTGAATGGCCCGATGAAGAAGATTGGCCACTTACCGATGAATCCAAAGATATTATTACACGATTGCTTGAACATGATCCATTAGATCGATTGGGTGCAGGTGGCGCACAAGAAGTCAAGTGTCATCCTTTTTTCGATGAAATCGATTGGAATTCTTTGTTGAGACAGAAAGCCGAATTTGTTCCACAATTGGAAAGCGAAGATGATACCAGTTATTTTGATACACGTTTAGATCGTTACAATCATGAAGTTGATGATTCCGATGATCATGATACGGACGATAGTTCATTGTTTGGTTCATTTTCATCATGTTCACCACGATATCATCGTGTTTATAGTCGTGTGGATATCCACAAAGAGAATTCTGGTGATTCTTCTGATGGTGGCGTTTCATCACTATTACGGCCATCCAATTCTTCATCATCATTAAAAGATGTTACCGCTAGTCTTACAACACCGACAACCACTTGTTCGGAAAATTCCCTCGCTCCTTTAAACTTGGCAGCGACAGCGCTGGTCACTACTGCTACCAACACCACCACCACCACCTCTTCCTCATCATCATCATCATCGACAAATCAAATTTCTAGGCCAGAATTATTGATCTCACGTTCATTATCGGTCACCGAAGATCGTTTGATTACATTGAAAGCACCGTTATCGCCGTCGCCACCAGCATCGGAAACAATTAGCAATATTCATACAACGGATTCAAATAACAGTCATGCATCATCCATGAATCCATCAACTCATTCTTCAAAAGGCAACAGTGGTACAGGAGCTACTCCTACTGCTTCTGTTGTTGATCCAATACTCAAAATTCCTAATGCTCATAGTACTCCGAAAATATCATCCACATTATCATCATCATCATCAACATTGAATACAAGCAATAATAGTCAAAAATATAAAACGACAACAACAACAACAACAACAACTAGCAGCTCTTTCACTAGAGCTCAATCGAAAGACTCAACATCATCATCATCACCAACGTTAACATCACCATCATCCGGTTTAGCCATTGATCAGGCAATGAAAACAACAACAATTGTACCGAAATTACCACCAAAAACAATGAATCAATTTATGTTGCCAAAATTTTCTTTCAGTATGGATTCTGATACAGGTGATTCTAGAAAAACTGATGGCCAATCTATTAGTGGAAATTCGGATCTCGTTGAAACGTTGTATCATAATCAACCATCGGAAAGTGGATCATCTGCTGATTCGCCGCCATTATTTGTACCATCATCATCATCAAACAATGGTACGAAGATTGTCGTACAATTATCACCCACAATAGCTACCAAACAGCCCCCAGCATCATCTTCATGTTCATCGCGACCATCGTCATCACGGTCTGTGATTAAATCCGCTTCAGCATCAGGTCTTTCGTTGATTATACCGGCTGATGATCATCAAAAAGCAATGAGCATTTCATCAGGTGGTTCAAATAACAGTTCACGGGATGCGTCACCTAATCGTGAAATTAATTCATCATTATCGCTTAAACCGCCTATTATCCTAAGAAAAAGTCCCGGTGGATTCGGTTTTCAATTAAAGGCCATTCGAGTTTATCATGGTGAATCTGACATTTACACCGTTCATCATCTGGTACATTCAGTTCATAATAATAGTCCAGCTTTTGAGGCAGGTCTTCGTCCTGGTGATCTGATCACACACATTAATGGAGAACCAATTCAAGGTCTTCTTCATCATCAGGTATGATCCTTAACACTGTATATTTCGTACTATTTTTTTACCATTCATTCATTTAAATCTAGGTGTTGAAATTAATGTTTTCGGGTGGTGATGTCATTAACATCCGAACAACGCCTTTAGAGAATACGACCATCAAAACTGGTGGCCGTCGTCGTAATCCAAGTACTAGTCGAATGGCTAAAAGACCATTACAAACTTCTCAGATGAACAAATTGCATCGTAATGTCAAAGCCAGTATCAAACGTAGTGATTCTGATAAACGAAAACGATCGAGCTTGTTACGGCGACTTAGTTCAAAACGGGTCAGTGCCGATATTCATCAATTAATGACCCAGAATAGACAACATTCACTATCCACACCACCTACATCACCATTATCACAATCAGCCAAAGTATTACAGGTCAACAGTCCTTCGACGTTGACGCCTAGTCGAAGTTTTCAATCATTTCCTAAGGGTAGCGATTGCCCTACTAATCCTATTTTGGCTACTTCTGGTTCATCCAAGAATACATTGACCGTTGTTGGACAAAGATCGCTGAATGAACGTCTGACACAAAGTTTTCATTCAGATTCATCAAATCTGACTGGTAATTCATCAGTTGATTCATCGCCATCGAATTCGGTGCCAAATTCACCTGCATTATCATCTGTGTCATCATCATCATCACGTCCATCGAGTTTGGATGGCCTCAAATATAAATTAAAACCATTCCGTTCACCACGTCGTAAATCTTGTGGTCATATACCATTGTCACCGTTAGCTCGATCGAACGGAGGTGGTGGTTCTCCAGTTCAATCGGCAACCAATCCAGCTACTGGTCATCTGTTGGCATCATCAACTTCACCAACTTCAAGATCTCCATCACCATTGGCATTTCCGAATGTGGTTGCACCACAATCATCAACGAAAAAAATTTATCGATTAGTGCCATTAGCTCATTCGACTACCATCGATAGTAATAGCCAACAACAACAGCGAATTTCCATACAAACAAGACCAAAATCTGTATCGATGGATCAATCTATGGTAAATTATTCGAAACTACTATTAGGTTTATCTACTGAACAGCCACCTAATAGTTATTCGCCAGCAACCACACCAACCGGGAACACAAATGAATCGGCTAATGATAATAAATCAGGATCACCATCACGAATAATCGTATTATCAAAATCGAAACGTGAAAATTTAGCTCGATCTGTATCGGATTGTAAAAATAATGTTGCATCTACTTCATCAACAATGATGATGGCCGATCGACCAATTATAAAGGTGGAAAATGTTAGCAATAAACAATCACTCATTTTGGATCGATCATCATCATCCGATTCTGGTTCAGATAAAATCAAATATGATGATGATCATGATAAGTCCAAGAATCATAAGCATGAACACAATGAAGAAGAGAATAAATTATTTCGATTATTGAATCGAGGTGTTGGCCAAATCAATTCACAATTATCATCCACATCAATTGGTTTGAATACACCAAAAACAACTACAACTAAACAATTGGCTAAATCACGTAGTAATAAATTCAAACAACAAAGAAATATTCAACACAATGATGATGATGATGATGATGAAGATATCGATTGATTGATTGACATTTACTTTATTGGCCTGTCATATGATTTTATTATATCTTAACCCGTTTGTTTATCTTTTAATTGTTTGTCTGTTTGTTTTTAAAACATACACACACACACACACACACACACACACATTGATTATTCTGCAAAACAAAACAAAACAAAACGAAACGAAACAAAAATCTTATCATTTTACTACATTTGATTTGTTGTGTGCTGTTGTTTGTTCAATGTATACGATTTTTGCCCATGCAATTTTTGTTTTCCCTATTTTTGGCTATTTTGTAATCCATATAAAAACGGATTTTTATTTGGATAATGATGATGATTATTGTATCACCTACCAATCTGAATTTTCTTCTTTTTTTTCGTTTAATTCAACGGAAATTCTTGACGTTCTTTCAATTCTATATAGGTATCACTTTGAGAAAAAAAACCATTACTACTGACTCACTGACTGACTGATTGATGATAATACTCCTTTTTCACATCCATTCAGTTTTTTTCAATCGAAAAAAAATCCAAAATTTTTCCAACAACAACAACAACGACAACTGAAATCAATAAACACTCTCTCCTCGAAACCTGTGTTTTTCTCTCTCTCTCTCTCTCTCTCTCCACCATCATTACCTTTTGATTATTGTATACAATCAATCAATTATTATTATTATTATTATTTATGTTGAATTGTCAAATTTTTTTTCCAAAATTTATTATTTCCCAAAACAAACAAATTGATGAAATAAAATTCAAAAAAAAAATCTTTGCTCTCTTTTTTTCTGTTGATCAATCAATAATCATGTAATACATTCGATGATGATGATGATGATCATCGAATGATGTTCACCTTGAATGATGATGAAGAAGAAAGAGAGATGGATGTTATCATTCGATTTGATGATATGTGAGCCATACACACACTGTGCTGTGTGTGTGTGTTTGTATTTTTCATTCGAAACTTGATGTGATCATCATCATCTTAATGTATATAATGCGAGCAAATGTATAATATTCATAAAACGAATGAATGAATGGTGAAGAAAATCCTGTTATTGATAATCCACTAATCATCATCATCATCAATGATGATGATGATGATGAAGGCGTCTGCCATAAATTGTGTCTTTTCTGACCTCATCGATATTGTTGATAGTAAATAAGTGAGTGAAATTGGAAGAAAGAAGAAAAATAAAAATCTTTGCCAGGCATTTAATTTGTTTTTTTTTCTGATTCTCTTTTGTTTTTTGTTCTCATCTATAAAACAAAACAAAAATGTTGTCCATTTATTTACGTCGAACAACAATTACAACGAATAATTGGATTCGTGCAACCATATTGAATAAATGTCAATCATCATTATTATCATCAATTTCAAAGTGTTCATTAGGTTTATTTACGTTACAACAACAACAACAGCCAAAATATGCAAATCAATATTGCCACTATCATCATCATCATCATCATCATCATTGTCATCGTCATCGTCATTTTCAATGGAAAAATCAACATCCACAATCAATTCTAATGGAAACTTTGAACACGAATCAAAGTGAGTGACAATAAAACAAAACAAAACAAACAAACAAATTTCAATCCATCGCATTTTATTGTTTTTTGTCATTTAATTTGATTATATTATATTCACAAAAATCATTCATTCATTACCGGAGATGAATGATTGAAAATTGATCCGTTTTTAATTGTTTTTTGTTGCTGTTGTTGTTGTTGCTACCTTTCATTGTTTATGGGCCGTTCACAGTTTCAGTCTCTCTCTCTCTATTTCAGTTTCACTAGTTTCAGAATTCATCTATTTTTCATGATTCAAAAGAATCTAGTTAACAATTTTTTTTTCTCTCTCTCCCTTTGAGATTCTATGGAATTTCTGTGAAAAAGAATTTTTTTTTTTTTTTTTTTTGATTTACTTTCCATGATATAATAATGATATTTACGATGGTTATTATTAATTAAAATGAACGTTTTTTCACTTTGATGGTCTACGGTAGTTTTTAAATTATGGAAAACTTTAGGTATCCATATATACTCATGGTTTGCTAATATAGTAATCATTATTTCAGTTTTTTTTGTTTTGTTTTCGTGCTCATTCGTAGTCGTTTTATCAAGGTTCCAGTATTATCATTCATGATGATGATATAGTATAAATGGACTAAAACACGCAAAAAAAAAATTCTGGCCGGTTTGTTTGTGGGTGTTTTTTTGGCAAAAAAACGAAACAAAATTCATTCAAAATATCAGCAAAGATGAATTAGATGAATGAACACACACAAACACACACGCACATTGAAATGGACCAAATAATAAACAAACGAAAGAAAAAAAACGATCCATAATTGAATTGAACATCCAATTTCGATTCATTGTCGAATGATTTATCTTCTTTTTTTTCTACATTGAAAAAGATTTCTTTATTCTTTTAGGCTATATATAAAATATGGTCCAACAGAAGAAGAGGAAAAAAAATTCGAATTTGGTCGATAAAAGTTCTTTATATATTATGAAGAGACAAAATATTCCAAATCATTCCAATCATTGAATGCATGGTCACATACATACACACACACACACAAAAAAAAATTAGATTCAAAGTGTCAAAATGTTTGGAACCGGGAACATTTTATTTATTTATTTATTTTCTGCAAAATTTGCAATGAAATTCATGGCCTTTCATTTTTTTTTGTGTGAACTTGAATAATGAAATTCATTGAAAATGTGTGTGTGTGATTGGTAGAAAACTTGGCCATTTATTTATACAAGAAAAGACGAGAAACAACAACCATAAGACAATTTTGGTAATTAATTCATTTGACAAACGAAAAATAGGAGTGAGTGCAACAAACAAAAAAAAAATCGATAGCCTTGTTGACATTTCCTAGATCACCGAGGTAGGACAAAAATCCTTGACATTTTTTTTGTCTCTCATTCTGATGATGATGATGGTTGTTGTTGTTGTTGTTGTTGTCCGAAAAAAAAACCCAAAACTCATTATTATTCATGTGTTTTGAGCGTTTTTCTTCATTCATTTTTTTTTGTTGTTATTAAATAAATTGCTAAATTATTCATTCAATAAGAATTTAAACTTTCGCTCTCTCTCTCTCTCTTCTCTCTCTATCAGAGATATTCGAGAATCAGGAATTTTTTTTCTCGAGAATCAAAATAAGAATAACTAGAAGAAATAAATTGTGAAAAAAATGTCTTTTTCAATGGCCAGCTAAATCAAAGAAAATGAAGATGAAGATGAAAATGAATCCAAATCAATTACTATAATTCAATATTATATACCATTCAATTTTTTGTTTTGTTTTGTGTATATTAATATTGAATACACGTTTACAGAATACATGTTTCTGTTTCTTCTTTTTTGTTGTTGTCATCCTTTTTCATTTTTTTTTTTTTTTTTTTTGATTAGATTTTTTGTTTATTTCCTTTACACATTTGATGAAGAGAATAATTTCGGTGGTTTTTTTTCCTTGTTTTGTTGCTGCTGCTGATTGAATTGAATAAGAATTTTTTCGTTTTTTTCGTAGATGGGGAAATGAATTGAAACGAAAAATGAATATTTCGATTGCTTGATTGTTTGTTGTTGTCAGCAAAAAAAAAAAAAAAAATCCACACGTTTTTTTTCATTCGAATCATCAATTTGTTCATAAAATGTGTATGCACCAATTTTTCTTTTGATGTGGTACATAATAAAATGAAATGAAATGAAAAAAAAATAGAATGACAAGTGGTGGTGGTGGTGGCCCATTGAATTGTCATTTTCAATTTTATGATCTTTTTTTTTGTTTTGTTTTCAAAAAAAAAACTCATTCAAGTTGGTCATTTGTTGAAGTTTTGCCACTCGAAACAAACAAACCAAAAAAAAAAAAACACGAACATGAAACACAAAACATTTTTTTTTGTCTCAAAAGAAAAAGTGTAAATATCCTGACGAATGAATTTTTTTTCATATTCTACAATTCTATATAAGTATGATGATGATGATGATGATGATTCATTAACAACAACAACAACAACAACAACGACGACAACAACAATAAACATGATAAGTGAATTTGCATTCATCTTTGTTTATAAAAAAATGAAAAATGGGAGCTCTCAATTTTTCCATCTCCCACTACACACACACACACAATATTCGATGCTTGACATCGACATATGTTTGGTCCACAAGTAATGGACGACGATGAACGATGAATAATAATGAATAAATGGGGTTTATGTAATAATAATGTACACGACGAAATGATTTATTGTTCTAGACTTTTGTTTTTTTTTTCTCTAATCTTTTATTTGTGTGTGTTTGAGTCATCATTTTTTTTTTTTTTTTTTTTGGTTCTATTTTCGATTCTTATTCTTTTTCGATTCTTCATTCATTTTTCACAATCAAGCCATCGATGACGATTTTCGAATTCGAATATTTATCAATGTTTTTTTTCTTCTTTATATATTTCAGGACATCTAAGTGGAAATAGCCGAATCGTATCATTCAATCTATCGGATATTGGTGAAGGAATATCCGAAGTAATTATTAAAGAATGGTTTGTTAAAATTGGTGATCATGTACAACAATTCGATAATATTTGTGAAGTACAAAGTGATAAAGCATCTGTAACGATTACAAGCCGTTATGATGGCCAAATACAAAAAATCTACTATCAGGTAGATGATACGGCCAAAGTTGGTTTACCATTAATCGATATATTAATCGATTCAGAAGATAGTTCAACAGGTAATTAATTAATATATGACAATTATCATTGATTATAATTAATTTTGATACAATTAATTTCAATCTAGAATCAGAACCAGAAAATCAAAAAATTATTATGAATGGTGATGAACAGGATAATATTGTTGCCGTTGATGGCAGTAATGACCAACAAGATTATCTTGGTGGTGGTAAAATCATTACAACACCAGCTGTACGTCGTATGGCCATTGAACATAAAGTTGATCTAAATAATGTTATTGGTACTGGAAAAGATGGCCGAATTCTTAAAGAAGATATATTTGGCTATTTGGAACGAATGTCTCAACAACAACAGCCTACTATAGCTACAACAACAACTAAAGTAGAGTCTACAATGAAAACAACAAAGTCGCCCATTGAGCCTAGACAACAACAGCGATCAATACCGAATGCAGCATCCATTCAATCTATAACCGAAGATCGAATTGAACCATTTTCTAGTGTAACAAAAGGAATGTTCAAAACAATGACTAAATCATTAAGTGTTCCACATTTTGGCCTTAGCGAAGAAATCGATTTATCAAGTTTGGTTGAATTACGGCCAGAAATGAAAAAAATTTCTGCTGATAAGAATGTACCGATATCATTTATGCCATTTTTTATCAAAGCAGCATCGTTAGCATTGATGGAATATCCATTATTAAATTCGACAATAGATTTGTCAGGTGAAAAGATAATATATCGTAGTGCACATAATATAGGCATTGCTATGGATACGAAACAAGGATTATTGGTACCTAACATCAAAAATGTCAATCAGATGAGCATCATAGATGTTGCAAATGAATTAAATCGATTACAGCAACTAGGACAAAAAGGCCAATTGGGTATGGGCGATCTAAGTGGTGGAACATTTACATTATCAAACATTGGTTCCGTAAGTATATTCGTAGATGTAGAATGTTCATTTTTTTTTTGTTTTTGTTTTCATTATTTCATATTGGTTAACCACCACCAACAACAACAACAACAACAACAACAATAGATTGGCGGTATATTCGGCATACCGGTATTGATGCCTGGTGAAGTGGCAATCGGTGCCATTGGTCGTATACGTAAATTACCACGTTTTATTGATGATCAATCTGAACAAATACGACGAGCACATATTATACAGGTATTATGGTCAGCTGATCATCGAATCATTGATGGTGCAACAATGACACTTTTCTGTATGTTATGGAAAGAATATCTGGAAAATCCATTCAGAATATTTCTATAAGAATCCAAATATATATTCATCCATTTTTTTTGTTTGTTTGTTTGTTTGTTTGTTACACAATTATTTGGAAAATTTTGAAAAATAAAAAAAATGAAATGAAAAAAAAATCAATTTCATCATGTCCATATACAATCTTGAATGTCAAAGGTCATCAATGTAAAGGTCGTCATAACATTATTTATTTATTTATTTATTTCCACTATAAAAAAAATTAATGTCAATTCGACAATTGAATCCCATTTGAGTGATTTGCTATTACTAAGTAGTAGTAGTAGTAGTAGTAGTCGTCAATGACAATCAAAATAAATTAGATCATTTAAAGCAAAAAAGCAAAAAAAAAATAGTTTATCCACACAATTAATGATACCCCATTATGTGTGTGTGTCCGGTAACTATTGTGTTCCATGACGACGACCACCACCATCGCCATCATGATCACCATTATAATGATCATGACCTACACACAAACTCTTGAAATTGCTTTTGAAATTGAGAATTTCAAATTACTCCAACAACAACAACAACGAATGAATCGGATCGGATAAAAGGAGGGGGTGGACAAAAAAAAATTTGGGTGTCAAACACCAATGTAAACAAAAAAAAAATACACACAGAAATCTAAATTAGTTAGGTGTGGTGTTCGATATCATCATCCATTGTTGTTTATATATATAACAAGAAAATTTCGGGCGCTATCGATATATCGTGTGTGTGTGTGTGTGTGTATATAAGTATATGACGCCGGCAATCAACAATGTTTGTGTGTGTGTGTGTTGTGGTGTTTCGTCGTTTCAATAGAACAATTTAATTCGATTTGAAAGTCACCCACAAAAAATTCGATGCACATTGAATTTCTTTTCTTTCTTTTTTTTTCATGTAACCACTTTTAAAAACAGTATATAAATCTAAAACATATCCAATGAAAAAATGTGATCTTTTTATTCGTTTTCTTGTTCTCATACGATTAATACTATCAAAAATAAAAACCTAGTTTGAAATAAATATTCGTTTTTCTGTTCTTTCGTTATTCGTATTTCTACATCTTTTTTATTTTTGAATTGTGTTAATATTTTTTCGTTCTATGATGTCGGAAGATAAATCCAAACGTCAAACTCTTCGCGTTAAGATCACTAAAGCATCGAAGCAAATGATTGTTTTATCGTTGGAACAATTATTATGTCTACAAAATGAATACGATATCGTCAGTGAATTGTGTTTATTGGAGAATCCGCATGATTTCGACGAGCAAAAGTCAAAAGATGATCTATACAAACAGAAAATTCAAGCTTTAATCGCATTGGAACGTACGAAAAATCAACTGGCATCTATTACTTTAGATGATGTTGAGTTATCTGCTGAATTCGACGACGAGGCTGGTTCTGGTGCAACTTCCACTAATCATCGTGATCCATCATCATCGCAAGGTGATCTGTCTTTTTCTCTACATAATCCGATTCGAATTAATAGTTTGGCTTATCCGTCGTCTGTACGTGCTTCCGATTTGTTGTCATTCGATGGCAATGTCATGAATTGGTGTCCGTTTCGTTTATCTTTCGAGGATGAAGTTATGAAAAACCCGAATTTATTGGATACCAAAAAACGTAATCTTCTTCTTAAAGTGTTGCAGAATGATGCTTTGGATCGTGCAATGGATTTGGTTCGCCAGGAGAAAACCTTGCAATCGATATGGTCTTCTTTGAATGATTACTATGGCGATCCTAATAAGGTCGATGAACATTTGATCAAACGAATTCGTTCTTTAGCTTTCGTGAATTCTCCTTTTGATTCATCTAAGTTGGAAATTATGCTAAAAGAAGTACGTCGAATTTCTAGCTCATGTAATAGCCTGGGAGCTGCCTATTTATCTCGTTCTAATTCTCTGGTTAAGGAAGTTTTATGGAAATGTGGTCGATCTTTGCGTGAAAAGTTATGTCATGTAGAAACGTTATCCCAGTTGGTAAAAGAGCTGGAGAAATTATATAAGTCGGCATTGTGCCTAGATACATTTGAACGTCGTGAAGCAAATAGACCATTTCGACCAGCTACTCAACAGGTTGCTTCTACATCCGCTGCACGTTGTCTTTTTTGTCATCAATCGAATCATTCATCGGCAGATTGTCAAAGTACATTAACAGTTGACGAGAAAAAACGAATTCTAAGTTCGAATAATTTGTGCTTCAAATGCGTTTTGCCTGGACATCGTGCTAATGCTTGCTCTCGCGCAGCCTCTATTCGTTGTAGAGTGTGTCGATTGAATCATCCAACTGTTTTGCATCAAGTTCGATTAAACGATCATCAGAATTCACGTAATCACAATAATGCTAATCAACCTTCGGCTGCAACTTCTTCTGCAACATCTTCTGCTTCTTCGTCTACTTCATCGTCTGTAGCATCAACAACATTGTCTAATCCATCTGCTTCTCCACCTTCATCTACTACTGCTGCAGTTTCCGTTCTTTCTATGGCTTCTACATCATCAGTTCCGGAAGCGAATATTTCTTCGTCATCAGTCTCTTCCACCGTTGCTAGCTTTAATTCGTCGACCGGTAAAGCTTTAGTTGCTCAATTTAATGGTGTAGCTTCACCTTCCACAACAATAGAACGTCCAGCTTTCATTATAAATTTATGTGGACGAAAATGTATGGTTTGGTTAGACACGTGTTCACCATTCACATTAATACGGAATAGTTTGGTCAACCTTAATGATTGTGTTACCGTTTCCCCTATATGTTTGTCCGGCTTTTCTGGTGGATCCGTAACAATGTCGAATAAGAAAATATCGGTTATTCTGGAATCCGAAGTTATCCGCGTGTCGATCGATGCTTACGTTATACCGAATTTACCACATTGTGATTTGATCATTGGAACAGACATGCTTCCGCGAATTACCAAAATCGATCCTTTGAATACGCTTAAGTGGGAGTCAAAATTTGGAGATATTCATTACGGTCCAGTCGCTGCGATCGGTTATTCAGCTGTCGATAAAGATGATGAAGACGAAGATGATGATACAGACTTCAACATGCATGTGGTTCGTCTAGATAATGGACGTTTCGAAGCAAAGCTTCCGTTCTTGTCCAACTCACGCCCACCGTCTAATTATCCGAAAGCATTAACGCTGCTAAATAAACTAATTTATCGTTTGGAAGCTCAAAAATCGTATGATTTGTATCGAAATGAATTCATGAAATACGTGTCTTCTGGCCAAGCCGTAGAAGTGAACGATTCTGATGGCTTTTTCATTCCACATCATGCAGTTCTTCGTGCTGAATCTTCTTCATCGCCCGTTCGTATTGTCTTTAATGCATCTTTTGGTCGAGAATCGTCGTTAAATAGCTTGCTTTGGAAAGGATCCGTTTTGGGTTTGGACGTTTTACCACATTTATTTCGTATACGACTGTTTAAATATTTCTGTACCGCCGACTTACGAAAAGCTTTCTTGCAAATATCGATACATCCAGATCATCGGAAGTTTATTCGCCTGTTGTGGAGAGAAAAAGATGGTCAAATCAAAAAATACGAGATGACTGTACTTCCTTTTGGTGTTATATCTTCTCCTGCAATTCTTACACAAGTCGTAGATAGAATTGTCCGTTCAATTGATAATGAGTCATCTCGTAAATTGCTTTCCGGTGTTACATATATGGATGATTTACTTATCGGTTCTAACAATATCGAAGATTTACGTCAATGTGTGTCCGACGCTAAACGTGCTTTCTCGTTATCTGGCTTCGAGATGCATAAAATTTGTTCAAATATTTCAGTACCGGATGGCACATCTGTTAATAGCGCTGGTTTGTTGGGCCTCTTGTGGAATATTCCTGACGACACTATTAGTTTGAAACATCGTGATTTATCGTCTTCTTTGTTAACAAAACGTAATATGTTGTCGATAATTGGCCGAATATTTGATCCATTAGGAATCATTGATCCTTTGAAACTTCAGTTACGACTATTGTTTTCTCGTATCGTCACAAATGATTGGGATTCTACGATTGATGATGATTGCGCTCGAGAATGGAATGCCGCAATCGCTGATTGGTCAAAATTGGAAGAAATTAGTTTTGATCGTTATATTTCAGATACGTCTTGTTTATACTGTTTTGCTGATGCTAGTGAAACTGGTCTTGGTTTTTGTATCTATTTGGGAAATCATTTGCTGTTTGGGAAGAGCAAAGTGGCTCCGAAGTCTAAGACAATTGTCGAAAAAGAATTATTGGCTTTATGTGGTTTGGCAAAGATGGTTTCTCGAGTACGGAAATTATTGGATGATTCACAAATTCGTCCTATTGTACACATCTTTTCAGATTCAAGAATTAATTTAGATCGTTTGAATTCTTCGCCAAATCGTTTTAAATTTCATATTGGAAAGAAGCTTTTGCGTATCCTACAAATGGTATCGGAGTGTCAAGCATCCGTTTTTTATATTCCTGGAAATTTGAATCCAGCAGATCTATTTAGTCGACCTATTTCAATCGGTGACTATATCAAACGAAAACCTTGGTTTCTACAATCGTCAGATTTATCGGAAGTACCATGTCCAGTAGTAACCGTTTGCTCCATCAAAAAAGAAGATATGGATTTAGATTTTAAGAATTTTCTGAATCACCTTCCGTCTGTTGAAAAAATGATCCGATGGATTGATAGATTACGTCGATGGCTTCCGAAGCACCGTCAAGAAAAAATGATTGATTCTCGCTTCCTGTTATTTCGTTGTTTTCAAATGGGAGAACGTTTGAAAAGTTCTCATGATCATTTCATAGATGATCGTGGCTTGATTGTTTACCGCATGAGGGACGGGATTAATTCGGTTTGGATCCCGCCGCGCTCAGCTCTGGCTCATGCTTTATTGTTGGTCGCACATCGTATGGCTAAGCATAATGGCGTTAAGCTTTCGCTAGCACAAATACCTCCAGAAATCATTATTGGTGACGCTAATCGATCTATGAATCGTTTGATTTATCGGTGTCTAATTTGTAGAAGTCGTCGTGGAAAAGCAATTACTGTTCCGTTTGGGCCATCATATCACGAGATAGACGTTTTTAGCGGGCCATTCAGTCGAATTGCTATTGATGGTTTCGGACCATTTGAATTAAAAAATGGCAAGAAATATTGGGGTTTGGTTGTTGTTTGTTTGTCTACGAGATGTTTACGTATTGGCGTTCTCGAAAATCTCACTCCTTTAGCTGCTGCTCGTGCATTAAATTCTGTCTTCCATGAAGTGGGATATCCTAAATTCATCCTGTCAGATAACGGCACAAATTTTAAGCCTATCAAGGCAGCTCTAGAAAAATCTGGTATGTCTGTTGTTTGGTGGACGACTACGCCGTTGGCTCCTTGGCAGAATGGTTCTGCCGAACGTTTTGTCAAAATTGTAAAATCGTGTTTGTCCATGTATGACAAAAAGTGTCGATCATTATATGTTGCGATTCTACGCTTTAGAGAAGTGGAATCTATTGTTAACGCAAGACCAATTTTGGCTGGTGAACGTCCGATTTCAGCTCATGAATTCTGCTTCCATCGCCCACTTCATCTTATTCCTGAGAATGTTTCAGATATTAAGCCTGTCAATTTGGATCGTTTATATCGTTTCAACGTTGATCTTAAAAAACGTTTCACAAAATTATTAAGACTCCGATATTACAATCTATATCGTTTCCGGCCTAAAACGCAGCCTTCGTCTATCAAAGTTGGTGATTTTGTTTTGGTACCTGAACAAACTAAACGAGAAATTTGGCCTACAGGGCAAATACAAGAATTGGCGATAGGTCGTGATGGTTATATCCGTTCTGCTCGCATAAATTTTCAAGGGTCATCATTATGGCGCCCAATTTCAGGTTTAATACCAATTTCGCGGGCGGAAGATTGTGGTGTTTCGTCGTTTCAATAGAACAATTTAATTCGATTTGAAAGTCACCCACAAAAAATTCGATGCACATTGAATTTCTTTTCTTTCTTTTTTTTCATGTAACCACTTTTAAAAACAGTATATAAATCTAAAACATATCCAATGAAAAAATGTGATCTTTTTATTCGTTTTCTTGTTCTCATACGATTAATACTATCAAAAATAAAAACCTAGTTTGAAATAAATATTCGTTTTTCTGTTCTTTCGTTATTCGTATTTCTACAGTGTGTAAATAGACACAAACATTGAGGATTGAGGATCAATATTTCGATGAAAAAAAAAGTAATAAATCGAATGAAAATGAGATCAAATGATTGTATATATATTTAATTTATTTTATTACCAAAATGAATGACCAGAGAAAAAAAAATCATGATCCAAACGATTGATATAATTATCATCATCATCATCATCATCATCATTTTGATTTGAATCTTGAAAAAAAAATTGATTCTTTTTTTTCGGTGAAATAAATTAAAAAATTTTGGTGCATTTTTGTCGTCGTCGTCGTCGTCGTCCGGATGTTTATTATTATTATATATGACGGTAATGAGATATAGACATCTTGATGTTTTGAACAACGTATAATGTTGACAATTCAATAGCCAAATTCTGAATTGAATCGTTCGATTTTTTTTTTTAGTCATCGACGTCAATGATGATGTTTGTTTGAAAAGTTTTTATTCCGTGTTTTTTTTTAGTTTTTCATTTCATTGAACAAAAAGAAACATTTTCCTTTTTCCGAAAAATACTTGTCGTTTTTTTTTTTTTGGTTTTTATCTTTAGTCAATTGATTTGTTTCAATTGTATACAATAGATTTTTGGAAGCAGAATAAAATAATAATTATTTTCCGATAAGTAATGATTATGATGATGATGATGATGGTGGTGGTTGTGGTTGTGGTGGTCTTGGTGGTGGTGGTGGTGGTAGCAAAACTTTTTTTTCCCGCCATCAAAATGTTGTCAATTCATCATTTGTTTGTTATACTATCGATTGTTTGGTGAACAAACGAGAAAAAAAATGATAAAAAAACACATCTCGTCATTATAGCCAATGAATAACGTGTGTGTTGAAATGGTCGAATTTTTCATGTTACAACCATCTGTGTGTGTGTGTGTTGTGTATGTTTATGTTTCATCACTTTCCATATATTTTTTTAACCATTGCCTAAAAAAATGATTCAATTAATCTGATCAAATCTGTAAACGTCACCAGAATTTTGTTACATTTTGGTGAAACTTTTTGAACACACACTAATTCAAATTCAATGAATTCTGTCATTCGTAATCGTCATCATCATCATCATCATCATCGATGTAAATCTTAATTCATTCAAGTGGCATACACACTTTTTACCATATTTGTTTCATGTATAATGTCGAAACATTGGGCTTTCCAACAAAATTCTTTTTCACTCTCTCTCTCTCTCTCTCTCTCTCTCTCTCTTTGCTCTTTTCATTTGTTTATTTGTATAATTCTTAACTCCATCATCATCATAATCATCATCATCTTGATTTTGATTGCAGCGACTACCCTCACCAAAAACTTTAATATAGTTCAAGAGAGTAAGTCACATCGTCAAAGTTAAGTATATGATGATGATTATAAAGTTTTCTTACTCGTGTGTCTGTCTGTGTGTGTGTGTGTGTTGATGGTAAAATTGCTGTGGTGATTCCGAGCATCATCATCATCATCATTATTCTGCTGTTATGAATGATGTATATACCGTCAATGGTAAAATTTTTTTTTTTCGCGGAAAAAAGCTTTTTGTAAGCAGAAAAAAACGACGACAACAACAACACAAGACCTGGATGGATGAATATATAATAAAAAAAAACGCAGAAGCGACAACAACAACAAAAAATAGGTCGATTCGATTCGCGATCATCCTTGACTTGAATTATACACGATTGTTAAAACAGAAAAACGACAACAACAACAACAACAACAACAAAAATGTACTGTACTGTCATTTCTAATTTGGCCATTTAGATTCACGCACATGGATTGATCTTTAACGAAAAAAAAAAATATATAAATTCTGGTTATCATTATTGAATGGAAAAATGAACCAAAAAAAAAAAGAAGAAAATGTACCGGAATTGTAGAATGACGAATAATTCCAATTTTCTTAAATTCAAGAATTTCTTTTTCATTTTTTTTTTCTAATTCATTATTAATAATGAATGATAATTCTCAGTCTTTTTTTGTTTTTGTTTCTTTCAAATTCAAATTCATTCATTCATTTGTCATGAATAAATTTTTACAGATTATATTTGATGAAAACTAATCTGGTCTTCGTCGTCGTCGTCGTTTTCGGAATTGGAATCCATTCATTTGTTCAATCAAGTATCATCGATTGAATTCCATTCGTTCATTACTCAAATCAGATAAATAAGAATTTTTTTTTGTCGTTAAATTCTTTTTTTATATAATACGCTCATTATGATAATGATGTTGATAAGTGTGGAATAAAGTTTCGAAACTTTTTTTTTCTCCATTCATTTTTTTTTCTTTATTTCTTACACACATACACACACTGGTTTTTTTTTTGTTTCATCCAAATTCTCATATTTCCGATTCCGGTTGTGTGGTGGTGGTGGTTTGTGGTTACTGTGGGTTTTTTTTTGTTATCATTTCTTTCTATCGAACTTATCTATCAAAAAGAAAAAAATCGTACACGGGTATTACACACACACACACACACGCACATACTGACGTAAATGCCTGACAAAAAAAAAAAAAAACAAAACAAAATCCATCATCATTATTTTAATAACTTTCCAATCACCGACAAAAAAAAATAAAAAAATAATAGCCGTGATTTCAGTGATTTCAGTTGAGATTATGAGATAAGACCAGCAAAAAAAAAAGTTGACTTTCTACAAAAAAAAACGACACTGTTCATTGAACTGTGAATAGGCCATGTATATAAATGTGGATTATATATTAATAAAGACATCAAGCGAAACAAAAAAAAATATTGAGTTTTTTTTTCGGTTTGTCTTTATCGAAAGTTTCTGGAATTTTTTTTTCTTTTGTTTCAGAATTTCTTTCTCTCTCTCTCTCTTGTCAATCTTTTCGTATTCATTCAAGAGAGAGAGAGAGAGATAAAAAAAATTTAAATTTTTTTTTCTTTTTTCTTTTCAAAATTTAATCAAGTTTTTTTTTGTTGTTTTTGTTTTTTTTCATTAAACTACAACGACAACAACAACAACAACAACAAATAAGACGCACATATATATATATAGTGGATGCAATATATGTGTCCGTTTGCCGGATTCTTGCAATGGAAAAATGAATAAATTTTTTTTTATTCCAGCCAAAACAATCAAATAAAAGAATTCAAAGATTTTTTTGTTGTTGTTGTTGTTGTTGTCATTCTATAGTGAAAATAAATCTGAATTCTAGTGGAAAATTAACAATCACGATGTTGATGATTTTGTTGATGGTGATGATGATGTGTTTCAATGTTTCATTTTCACATCATTTAATGTGATGTGTGTGTGTGTGTGTGTGTGTTTGTATGTGTGATCCACCAGTTGTTCAATCATCGATGTTTTTTTTTCCTTTTTATTTGCAAATAAAAAACTTATAAACATCACATACACAACATACGGAATACGTGAATGTTGAAATGGGCACGTAAATCTAATAAAACACACACACACACACACACGCACAATAATGATGGATGAAAATAGATGAAATTCCTCAAGTTCGAAAGAAAAAAAAACTAAAAACGTCTAACTACAGAATACAGAATACAGAATAATTTTGTTTCAAAAAAAAAAAAAAAATTTATGGAGATGATAAAAAAAATTTACAATTTAATAAAAAATAAAATTTTTTATTATTATTCTTATTGTTTTTAATGATCAAAACATTCTTTTCATTTCATTTCATTTCATTTTTTTTTCTCATATCTAATTGTGTCTTTGTGTTGTTGTTGATCACAATCAGTTAAGTTACAGTAATAAACGAATGAATAAATAAACATAAATGGCGCCAATTTTGAAAAAACGACAACAGCGCCAGATTATATGTGATATAATGTGCTTGGATTTTTATTTTATTTTTATTTTTGGTTCTTGAAATAGCAAATGTTATCTCTGTTTTTTTCCAATGCACATTATATATAGTGGTGGTGGTAATGGTGGTGGTTGATTCATTAGTTGGTTGGCTGATTCTGATTCTTTGATATTATTCCTGATTCATTTGATTCTGTTTATTGTAAAATATTGAATAGAAAGAATCTATTCAATTTCATTCAGAAAAAAAACACAGCATACCGTTTAATGTTTTACTGTTATTTTTATTTTTATTTTTTTTTTTGGTTCTGTGGCTGAAGAAGATGCAGAATATTTTCTCATTTTGCGAATGAAAAAAAAGAAATGCACACCGTTCATATATTATCAGGGTTAGTTGTGTATACATTAACCCTAGAAAGGTAACCTTATCGATATTGCGGGAAAGGTAACCTACGTAAATTTTACGTAGTTGATATGCCTAACTTATTTCCGCTATAAAAATTAAATTATCTGATTATTTATGTTAAATTTTAACGTTTATTCGTTGAATCACACCTCTATTTTATATTAAAGAAGAAAAAATCATTTTTCAAAAGTGGAAAGTTCAAAAATATCAAATTAAAGATATGGTGTAAATTTTGAATTTTTTTTTTTATTGTCAATTTTGAAATTATCACAGCGTCAAGAAAAAATGAAAAATGATCCTGTAAATATGATTAATCAATCGATGATTGTGTTTCGAAACATGATTGACAAATTTTTATCTGATATTCGCCACGGGGGCGGTGCCACAACGTTTACATCCGGTCGTTGTTAAACGCTTTTTGCAAGCATTTTAATTTTGAATAAAGTGAAAAACATAAACAAATGAACAGAAAAAACGTTTATTTCAAAAAATATTGCGACAAAAAACGTTTTTGACAAGTGAAAAGATAAAAAAAAGAAAAAAATTAAAATTATTTTTATTCATAAATGACGTTTTTTGGGAAAAATTTCCGAAACTATCGCTCTCAGCAAAATTTTCTAAGATTTTTCTATGCTGATTCAGGCAACTATACGTAAATTTTACGTACAAGCTTATTCTTGAGGAATAGAAAGGGGTTCCAGCTGTCTTAGCATCGTGAGTGTTTTTTTGGAACATGTTGAAGTGCAAAAAGCATAAATTTTACGTAGGTTACCTTTCTAGGGTTAATACCGGTATGTGCATTGTACACAACATGCTGTGATGTTGAATGTTTTGCCATGACAAAACTTTACGATTCTTTTTCGTCGTCGTCGTCATCATCATCATTGTTGTGTTAAAGAATATATATAAAAAAATGGAATACCATCACGCGCATACACTGACTAACTGTCTGCTGACTGGCTGGTTGGTTGGTTAAAAAAAAAAGACCTAGTGTGTTTGTGTTTGTGTGCTGGCAATATTCAAAGTTTTGGCCACAGTAGTTTCATTCAAGATTTGATTGTGATTACAACAACCGACCGAACGACGAAATCAAAAAAACAACAACGATAATGATGTTCCAGGATTTAAATCGTTGAAATTATCATTGCTGTTATAATATTTGCCTTGTTTGTTTTGTTTTTTAAATTTTGTTCTCATTAAATCATGTCTTTTTTTGTGCCTTTTTAAAAAAAAAATTAACCACCATTATTAAATACAATTTGGGCTGATTTGTTAACTGTTGTTGTTGTTGTTGTTGAAAACATTGTTACCGAAAAAAAATGGATCTACGATCAAATGATTCAAGAAGATTTTCACAATCATCATCATCAGTACCATCACCACAACAACAACAATCATCATCATCATCATCATTATCAGCTGTGACCGGTGTTAAAAGTAAATGGATTAAAGCATTTCGTTCATTAAAATTAACAGCCGTTGGTGTTGGTTCAAGGTAAGCAAATGAATTTGGATGTGTGTGCGTGTGAATATTCTGAATATTCTGCCATATGATGCTATTGTGTTGTTTTTTGTTTTTTTTTCTCATTTCCACACACACACACACACACATAATCAATGAATGAAAATTGAGATGCAGCAATCATCGAATGATTTCTTCTACTAAGCCTCATATCATCCAATTATAATAATGATGATGATGATGATGATGATAACTAATTAATTAATTCATTAATATTTGCTAATTTTTGCTTCTATTTTGGCTTGAAATTTGATTATCGATTTTTGCATCTATAATTCATTCATTAGCACAAATCATAATTATGTTTGAAGCTGTGTGTGTTTGTCTGTGTGTATGTGTGTGAAAAAAGCCGATTCTTTCGAGAATAAAAATGGAATCGAAATTTTCTTTTTTTTTTACATTTTTGATTGGATTGGATTGAAATTGGTGTTTTTTTTTATTGGAATTTATTCTTTCTTTCTTCCGATGCTTCTGCAGACAAACAAACAAAAAAGAATTTTTTTTCCCCGCTACACAAGGCCATCGAATAATAATTGATTGCATTCTCGTTTTTTTTTTTATTAAAAATATCCACACAGATGGATCACCAATAGGATCATATTCATTTCATTTCATTTCATTCCATTCATACATTCATTCATTGACTATTTTTTTTTTGACATTCGATATGAACAGAATGGAAAAATATTCTTCATTTCATCATCATCATCATCATTATTTGTCATCGATTGGGAATTGAATAATAAAGCTTCATTTTCATTTCAATTCAATTCACTAGTTATAGCTGTATTAATAATTTTTTTTTTTTGTTGTTGTTGTTGTTGTCATTGTTGTTGTTGTTGTTGTCATTGTTGTTGTTGTTGTTGTTGTTATTGTGAATGTGTGAATAAAACAACGAACAAGACGATAATAATAAAGAATTTATAATTCAAAATGATGGCGGTGTTGTTGTTGTTGTTGTTCACAAACCATATGGTTCGATCATCATCATTGAATTTTTCTTTTTTTTTATTTATCTCATCATCTTGCTTCACTATTTAGATTGATTGTTGATCTATTTTGTTTGTTATTTCTTTTTTTATTATTATTATCATCATCATCATCATCACCCTTTGTGTGTAATATAAATAGAGAAAGCCAGTGAGAATGAGATAGATTCCATTCTATGGCCCATTCTTGCTGCAATTTCATATTTTACACATCATCATCATGATAATGGGGCAACTACTACGAACAGCAGACCTTTCAAAATTTTATTCTTTCATTCTCCAATTCTTTATTCTTTTTATTCCGTTTAACAGCAGCAAATTTTATTCTTGGTTTTTTTTTTGGCTGAAGAAAATGAAAAAATAAAAAATTTTAAATTCATTTTTCTTTCACTGTTATTACAACCCCCACACATCAACGAATTCTTGACAAAAATTTCAGTGACAAAATTTTTTTTTTATTGTTATTGATTATGGCCAGAATTTATTATTGACAAGTCAATCATAATGTTTAAAATTCGACAACAGCAGCAGCAGCAACGAAAAAAATGTGTGTGTGAGAAATTCTTATTTTTTTTATTATTATTATTATCATTATGAAATAAAGAGATCCAGAATATATTGGATATTTTTTTTTTCTTTTCACATATTTTGCATACGTAGAAAATTGCACTGCATTCAATCATCATCATTATTTTTGCATTGTTTTTTCTTTTTTCTTTTTTTTTTGCTTCTTTGTTCGTTTTTCATTATATTTTTTTTATGATCATTATTGCAGTATTTAATGCATAATGCATACACATAATTGCAATAAAAAAAAAGAAATAGGAAAAAAGAAGAATATTTGTTTTTTTTGCTTTCATTTGCGTTTTTTATTTTCTTTTTGCCGTTGTTGTTGTTGTTGTTGTTGTTGTTGTTATTTATACCCGTATCCGGTATTTTGTTTTTCTTCTAGCATCTAATTCATCATTTGAATTTCTTTTTCTTTTTTGTTTTGTTTTGGTCAGTCTGTACTTGACACACACACACACACATATAGCCAGACACATCAATAATTTTGAGTGTTTTAAGATGCAATAATAATAATAACAACAGCAGCAGCAAGTAAATCTTTCATTTTTTTTTCTTTACAGATTTCTGGAACTTGTCAGTTGAATAATATACAATACACACACATACATGTGAAATGATATGACCATTCATCCATCCATCCATCCATATACACCATCATCATCAAACATGATGACCAACAACATTATTCAATGGATATTGATATAGAAAAACAAACAGAATGATGATGAGCCCAAAATAGAATCAAACAAACAAAAAAACAGACCCCAAAAAAAAAAAATCTTATTTGACAAACGTATTTGAGATCTGTTTGTTTGTTCGTGTTCATGTCGGTGTGTGTGTGTGTGTTTGTGTCAGTTTGTGATTCGTTGTGAATCACGGATTTCTGATTCATGTCACATTATCTTATGATGATGATGATGATGATGATCTGATTGAACAACATGAAAAAAAATGAATAATACATGTTTACGAATATCTTTTTTTTTGTTTTTTTCCAAATTCAATCCATTCAACATTGTTTTTGTTTCCCCCCCACCACTAATTATTACACATCGACAACACATTGTGTACATTGTTGGACTGTTGTTCTTGTCCGGTGTTTTTTTTTTATTTGCGATAAACAGCTTTTCTCAATTTTTCTATTAATCTATAATCATTTTGGATAACATGAATGTTTTTTTTTCTCTATGTTTATCATCATCATCGTCGTATCGATGAAACAAGCCCAAAAAAAAAATTCATAAAAAACGTAATTTCCATATATTCAAAATATTTGTCATCTCTATACATGATTGTTACATTTAGTATTGGCTGTTATACCCCTCAAAAAATGTTTGTAAATCATCTCAAATAGATTGACTGATTGATTGATTGTTGAATTTGTTTCGTTGCTTTTTTTCTGTTTTTCATATGAGAAAAAAAAATTAGAGATAGAGAATGATGATGATGGTGTGAGTGTGAATGAAAAAAAACAAAAATCCATTATAGTCAGCACTTATAATTGAATCAAAGAATGTATTCAAAGAGTTTCAAAAACAACAACAACAACAACAACAAACAACAACAATGAAGCTAAAGTAATTTGTTCATACAAAGAATCGAAAATGGAAAATGGAAAGTTTGTTTTTTTTTCATGTTCATTCTCAACAATTATTCCTCAACCCAAATTTTGGATTACAATGTAATGTGATGATAATGATGATGATGATGTCCACCATACACTGTTTGGTGGAATTTTTTTTTGTTGTTGTCTTTTTTTTCCAAACAAATAGAAAAACCACATTAAATGTGGCTGAAAATTCACTGGAATCGAATTATTTATTTATTTATTTATTTTTTGTTCACCCCAAAAAGATGTTACAAATTTTTTTTTTCGTTTGGTTATTCTACCACCGGATTCTGAGTGTACAGAATCTGATTTACTATAACATTACACACACACACACACACCGAGAGAGAGAGAGAGAGACAATATGAATCAATCACAAATTTTGCAAAAAAAAAAATCCTCTCTGTTTTTCTGTTGTTTATGTCTAACCATTCATTATACAGTCATATATACCAGATTGACCATTTCTTAGATATCTTGGAATCTTCAAATTTCTTTTTGTTTTGTTTCAGTTTTTGTTTTGCATTTGACTGACTGAAAGGAAATTTGATCCAGAAAATGATAACAATTTATGATGATGATGATGACGATGATTGCCATACAAAGGAAATTCTTTTCTTTCATTTTGAGAGAACAAAAAAAATATTCGGAAATTTAACACCTGCTTCAATTTTTTTTTATTTTTTTTTCGTTGTTGTTATTCGTGCAATATGTGTGTTTGTTGGTAATCTTAGTCTAGTGGTTCCATTAGAAGTCAGTGAAAGACCAAACTGAACAAGACAGACAGACTAGTATGGCAAACTTTTTCACAATGCTGTAATGTTGGTCTGTCACTGACTTCTAATGGGGACTAGCTAGCTAGACTTGTAATTTCAAAAAAATTCAATTTGAAAACATGAAAAAAAACAAAATAATAAAAAAAAAGAAAGTTTTGAAATTGAATCGAGCGAAATAAAGAGAAAGAGAAAAGAATTTCAAAACAAAACCATGAATATTCTTTTGCCTGCTTGATAGACAGACAGACATGAACAACAAACAACTTGAACAACCTGAACAAAGTGGTAAGAATTAATTATTGAGAGAGAGAGAGAGAGAAAAAAAAAAACTGTGGAATTAACTTCCAGAATGAGTTTTCGATTTTTTTTTCGTTCAATGAGAAAATAACTAATAATAAATGAATGAACACCATTTGCATTTCTGCCAATTGCGTTGCATTTCATTTCATTTCAAATTCAAATTCACTTTTTTGTTGTTGTTATTGTTGTTGTTGTTGTTCATCATTTTTATTTTCTATTTTGTTCATTAATAATAATAATTTCCTGTTGTTTACCTCAAGAGAATTACCATGTTTTTCTGTTTGTTTGTTTGGTCGTTTTCTTGTAGTCGTCGTCGTCGTCGTCGTTGCTGTTCATATGTTTTTTTTTTTTTTGAATCAATGAGTCAAAACGATGCGTTTTGTTTTGTTTTGTTGTTTTTTTTTGTCATTTTCGTTTCTTTAATGCTTTTTTCTTCTGTAATATTTTTACTTTTGTTGTTGTTCTATATAATAACAACAACAACAACAACAACAACAACAAAGACAACAACAACAACAACAACAACAACATTTTTTCATCCATTTCAAATAGAGCAAATCGAAAATCTATATTGACAATTCAAATTGAATTCCAATTTCATGGAATCGGTTATTATTATTATTATTATTATCGTTATTGGTGATGCAAAACGCGAATTTTTTTTTTTTTTTGAAATAGAACTCCTGTGGTGATTTCGAAAACGAGATTTGAATTGAATGAGTGTGTGTGTCTGGGTGTGTGAAAGTGTCTAGGAAAACGATTCAATTTCCAACCATGAATATATATATTGCACAATTGTAATTTGATGGATTTTTTTTCTCTCTATTTTTTGGTTGGTTTCAATTGCAAAAAAAAATCAAATTCATTATATTTAAACTGAATGAAAGCGATAGTGATGCTCAAATGATGATGATGATGATGGTGATGACGATGATGAAACTTTTTCATCAATTTCCGATTCTCTTTTTTTTTTTTTTTGTTTCTGTTGTTGTTTATTTCAGTCTTGGTTGATCGGTTCCATGTGTGTGTGTGTGTGGGTTTTCCATTGGAAAAATCACATATTTTTATTCACACACTTGAATTTGATTTTATTATGTGGCTGTGTTGGTTTTTTTTTTGGTTTCAATAATTATGATTGAGCCATCTAACCAAGCCCATACTAATGATAATGCCATTAAAGTGCATATATGCAATTTATAATCAATTTAATCGATGTTCACCATTATCCACACATTACCATCATCACATGATAATGATTGTGAATTTTTTTTTCATACACACACACACAAAATCGCTCCTTAATCGATTTATATTGATAATAATGATCATATGATTCATTCTTTCCATTTTTCTCTTGGCCATACCATGGAAATATTGGTGAACTTTTTTTTGTTTTGTTTTGTTTCTGTTTTTTTTTTCATTTGTAAAGTTTCAATATGTTTTTATAACCGGATCAATAACGTTTCAAACGAAAAGAAAAAAAAATAATTCCAGGTTTTTTCCATTGCAACGTTGATGATACCTGTGTTCACATTAAAACGAAAAAAAAACTTTGTAACAAAATGGAAAAAATATTGATTTCCAATTCATTAAATGGGGAATTATTAGCGATAAAATGAAAAAAAATACCAAATTTCAAACATCGAATGAATCGATGTTTCATGGCTTTTTTTGGGCATAATTTTGAATTTGAAACAAGATAGAAATTCCGGATGACAATTTATAAGTGGAAATATTTTTTGGAAACAAAAAAAAATTTTTTTCTTGTTGTTGGCATTTCATTTCCATTATTATTAGTAGTAATAAATGACGAGAATGGTTTGGTCTTTTTTTTTTGTTATCAGACTTGATACAAACACACACACATACACGCACATAGAGAAATATTTATGACAATTAAATCCGATCAAATCGCACACACACACATACGCACGCAAATTACAACAACAAAATTATCGTTTTGGTTAGGATTTTATTATTACCAAAAAAACCTACACACACATCACTTACGTTGACATAAGAATTTGACCAATTTAAGTGCTGCTGTTGTTGTTGTTGTTGTTATTAAAATAAATATCGACGTTTCTTTTCATCATGAATCAATGGACCATAATATATAATTATTATTAACAGAAAAAAAACAACAACAACAACAAAAACAGCATATACAATTGAGAAGATGGAAAAAAAATCGAAATTTCTAAATCGATTGATTGATCCAATGTGAAAGATTGGCTGATTGTAATATAATTGCGATGATATTTGATATTGGATATACAATGAAAAAGCAAATTATAATCACACACACACACACCGCATACACACACACAAATTGAAATTCAAAGTTGAATTATAGCTAGATATCATTATACATAATGAAATTTGTTTTTTTTCTATATATAGACATTAATTGGTTTTGATTCATTAATCAATCAATCATCAAATATTATAATAAAAAAAAGGAATGGCAAGATTGTATAACATGTAAAATTCTGGTTACAGTGCGAGAGAGAGAGACAGAGAGAATAACAATGAATGATTGGTGGTGATTCGTTTGTTGTTTGATCTTTTTTTTACGGAAAAAAAACAAAAAAAGAATGATTAATGAAATGGAAGCTTTGAAATTGACATTTAAATCACTGTGTGAGTGTGTGTGTGTGTGTTGTATCGAATGTCAAACACAATTATAAACAAACAAACAAATGATGATGATGATGATGTTTTTGCGAATAAAAAAAAACAAATTTATCCATGATGATCAAATTAATCAAATTATTACGATTATTACCGCCACCATCAATCGATCAATCGATTCTTTCAAAATTGTCCTTTTTTTTCTAATCAATGTGAAAACAAAACCAAGAATAATGTCATTCTCTTTTTTTTTTTTTTGTTAATCATCAATCATCAGAAGAACAAAAAAGAATCGCCAACATCAACGATGATGATTGTGGAAAAAAAACAATTTTTTTTTATTCCAAAAAAAACCTGTATATACATATAATCGATTCATTTTGGTGTTTGTTGTTCGTTCGTTTTTATTCTTTCATTTTTTTTTTTTTTTTTTTTGGTCTATAATCAATGCAAGAATCATTATCATTTCAAAATTGCTTTCACCATTATTGTGATGTTGATGATGATAATGATGATGATTATGGCTCCAATTAGAATAATTGCGAATATGGCTCATATCAAATACTGGTGTGTGTGTGTGTGTGTGTGTGTGTGTAAATGGGCCAAAATGGTATTGTTGTTAAGCTGTTCACATTTATTCACTTGGTGAAAATGGTTTTTTTTTTTTTTTTTTTGGTATTATATGCACACTCACACACATTGTCGGTATTCATATATATAATAGGTTGACACAGACAAACAAGCAGGTATCATCGTCATCATCATCATCATCAACTTTAATGATGATAATAAATTTACTCCATGTGTGCGTGTGTGTGCATGTGGGTGTATGTGCGGGACCCGAACACTCTTATCACCTATTATCGTTTTTTCTTTTCTTCTTTTTTTTTTGTTATTCGATTTTCATTCCAGGAATAAAATTCACAGGCCAGGAAAATAAAAAAAAAACCTGAATATAAAGAATAAATAGGAATTTTATGATTATGATGATGATGATGATGATGGTGATGATAATGAAGATGCAAGGTTTCTGTTTTTATTTCATTTTTATTCTTTCATCCATTTATTCATTTGAAATGAAATGAAAAATTATTCATCATAACAATTATATTACAATTTATTCACACACACACACACACACAAACGCATATACAGAATATTCTAGCACTTACTGACGAGCCCATAGGCATGATGATAATTTTTGATTATGAATTGAATGTTTTTGAATTTTATTCATTGTGTTGTTTATCATTTGGTTAGAAAGGAACAACAACAACAGAAAAAAATGCGTGTGTGTGCGTGTTTTCTGTACTAATTTTTCTCTCGTTTTGTATACTTTTATATCCATCACTCATTAAATATATAGGAATAATGATCTGGCCGATTTAGAAGCACAACGTACATATCGTATATCCGTACAATTGGGCGTACATGCATTTCAAGAATATACGTATAAAAAAATTACAGCTTGTGATGTTTGTAGAGAAATTTTACGTGGTATGTATTTTTTTTCGTCAAAATATCAATTGATTGTTTATTGATCATTTATTGATTATCTGATTTCAAAAAAAAAAAAAAAATTCTTCACAAATAAAGGTCATTCTCGTCAAGGACTTAAATGTAAATTATGTAAAATGAATGTACATGCTGGCCAATGCCAGGAAAATGCACCAAAATGTCAGGTATGTTTTTAAATGAATTTCATTCGTTTGTTGTTGTTGTTGATGCTGTTACTGTTTATCTCGACTAACATTTTGACATTTAAAAAATTTTAAAATGAATATAAAACAATTCAATGGAATTTGTGATTTTTTTTTTCATTTTCATTTTAGAGAGAGAAAGAGAAAAAGAGACAAAGCCCGTTAGAAATGAATAAAAATGAATGAATTGAATACCATGTGTTTATTTATTACAAATATAACAATAATATAACAATAAATAGAATCAGAATGGCATTTCATTTATATGAATGAATGGAATGGAATGGAATGTTTGATTTTGGTTATATTTGGATATTTTTACCCCTCGTTTTTTTCGTATATTAGGATATAATTTATTCAATCAGAACATTCAATTCAATTCAATTGATTCATATGAACTGGGGGGAAAATTTTTTATTTTTATTTTTTTTTTCACCGGCTTATAATTAATCTGACACGTATTGTGATTGTATATTGAAGCTCATCATCATATTCATAAATTTTTGCTTGTGTGTGTGCGTTCTAAATAAAGACTCACTGGGAGGGAAAAAAATGGGGACAGAAAAAATAAACAAAAAAAATCTAATTAGGTAAACATTTTTTTTTCGATAATAAAATTATATATCCGTACATACATGGTTCCGTATTTTTTTTTTTTATTATTATTCAAATCGCCATATTAATATACATGATGATGATGATGACGATGAAGTCAAATTCTCTAAATTCTCTGCTCATACATGACGTGTTTTCATATGGCACATCCATAAGCGATGGCATAGTGTGTAGGAATCATGGCTATTGGCCATTTATGTTTTTTTTTCTGGTATTGAAATGAATGAATGAATGAAAAATCATCATTCAAAAGTGATGATAATGAAACATTCAGTATAATGTAATGCAATTTTTTTTTTCGCTACAACGGAAATTCTATTTTCTTCACCATCATAGATTCTAGATTCTAAAGAAGAAAGAAAAAAACCCGGAAAGGAATATATGTGGCGACAAAATTTCTTGTGTGTGTGTTTTTTCACTTTTTTATGTTGTTTACATTTCAAATCACAAAAAAAAATTTTCTACACACACACACATGGATTTAAGTTTTGTCCAGTATTTTTTTTCATCAGTTTGTTTGTTTGTTCATCATTAGTTTGATGATTTGATTCAATAGAAAGGATTTCCATTTCATATAAACAAACAAACAGCCAAAAAAAGCTTTTTGATGAAGCAATCTTGAAATGTTTTGAGAGATAGCGAAAAAAAATATAAAAAAAATGAACTCAATCGGCTTAATTATTTTGTTGTTGTTGTTGTTGTTGATCAAAAAAAAAAAAAAAACGGATATTCTATATCATTACATTCGAACGTCATTTTTTTATGTTTATTCTTGGTGTCTCTCTCTCTCTTTCTATGTTTCTGTTTTCCGATATATAGCGATGAATGACAAACAACCAGCTGCATTCTATTTGGTTATTAACAACAACAACAACAACAACAACAACAACAACAGCAGCAGCAACAACAACAACAACAAAATGGTGAATTATCCATCGACCAATAATAATCAGATGACATTGATATCGATTCTTTGCTTTACTTTTTTTTTCTCTTGAATGTGATTCATTTTTGTTCGATAATTGTGCAATAATATATAAATATATATATACATGCACCATACATGAATGTTTGCTTTCCCTCAATGCATTTTTTTTTTGTTTCTCATTGGAGAATTCAGAATCAAAGGTAATCACAATATATACTTTTTTTTTTGGTCTCACAAGTATGTGTGTGTGTGTGTGTGTGTCTGTGTGTACGGATATTGGATCGGTTATTGGATCGATATCGATTTCACCATCTGGTTATTTTGTTTTTCTTTAATTTTCAAATCAAATTGAACAAAGAAAAAATTGTCAAATCAACAGCAAAAATGATGAAAACAAAAAAAAAAAAAAATAAAAACAAATGAAACATTTGAATGTCATACAAATTGCATTTATGATGATGATGATGATGGAGAAAAAGTCCAATTTTGATTAAATTGATTGATGATTGATTGACAGATATTGATTTCTTTCAATACAGAAGAAACAAAAAAAAAATTAATGAACAGCATTCTGCTGATTCCTTCATTCTCTTTGTTCAATCAATTTTTTTTGTTTCGTTTTTTTCGGAATAAAAACAATGATGAAAACAAAAAAATTGACAGTAAACAAGAATGAAAAAAAGAATGGGTAAAGACAACAACAAAAATAAAGTTCTGCAGTTGGGAAATTTTTTTTTTATTATCTAGAATTCTTTATTCTTTTTTGTTGTTGTTGTTGTTAATGCTGCTGATGACGATGTCCATCTTAATTTGAGAATTCTAATAAATGAATTGCTCACAAGAATATTCTAGTGGTTGATGTGTGTGTGTGTTGTAATCATTGATCATCTTGTTTGTTTTGTTTAATAATTTTTTTTCAGGAAATTCAAATTCAAATGAAAATTTAAATTTTAAATCTTTTTTTCTGCAATCCATGCAGGTACGTCATATAGATGAATGAATGAATAATTTTTTTTTTTGTTGCTTCTGAGAAAAAACCAGTTTTTTTCCACCCACAAGTCCCACACACACACAAACACACACAGAATGTGGAAAAAAATACTCTAATTGGACATTGTAATCTCTTTCTGATTTTTCCAAGAATTTGTCCAAAAACAATTGGTCTATTGGAATTAGTCGTATTAGTGTGTAGTTTGTTTTGTTTTGCCCTGCATTTTTTTTTTGTTGGTCTCGATTCTTTGAGCTTTTTTGATTTCTTGACCTTGGTTGGTTTTTTATTTCGTTTATTCATACTCCAATTATCTATTTCCTTTTTTTAAAAAATGGTAATTAACTTCTTGTATCGTTTTTCTCTTTCTCTTTTTCTTTTGTTTTTTTTAAATAATGATTTTCACCATAATTTGAATAATAATAATTAAATTCAACAACGAAAAAAAAAATTCAGATAAAACTTTTAAATATTCACAACATGCATATAAATAATCAGACAAAAAAAAATGAATGTTTTCACTTTTCACAAACAAACAAGCAAACAAACAACACATAATGATGGAAAATATAATGAATGTAAAACAATTACAGAATAAAGTTTACAAATTCTTGTAAACTTTTTTGTTTTTTTGTTTTTTTGTTTTTTTTTTTTTTTGGCACCACACAATCACTGCTTGTTGTTGCAATGGATCTATGAATAAATTTTTCCACCACCACTAGCACCACCAAGTTTCTCAAATTGCTCTATAACAATTTTCTGGACCAAAAGTTTTATTGCCAGCAATCATGATGAATAATTTGAATGCGAGAGAAAAAAATGAATTGAGAATGGAAATTTTTGCTGTTGTTGTTGTTGTTGTTGTTGCTGTTTCCACTTATAAAGTTTGATATAATTTGATTCATTTGACAAACAGAATGAAACATTTTTGCCTTTTTTCTATCGTACAAGATCAATGAATTTTTTTTCAATCATTCAATTCGTAGATTATATGATTGGAAAAATGATTGGATTTTTTTCATTCATTCATTCTTTCAATTCTGGATTCTGTCCTGAATAAAAAAAAAATTCATTTTCAATATCGATACCGAAAAGGAAAAATTCTGTTTTTGTTGTTGTTGTTATTGTTGTTGCCCGGTTATTGCTAGGTTATTTGGGATAAATATGACTACATTATCCAGTATTACATAATACAGTATTTAAATGTTTCGGGGTCAGAAATTAGAGCAAAAAAAAAACTGTCAAAATTCATTCCGGATCATCTCCGGGTCCTGGAAATGGATCGAGTTTCATGGATAGCTAAAATTGAAAAGAAAGTGTGTATTTGACAACTGGAATTGAATGGGCCTAGGCGTTTTTTTTGTACAAAAAAAAAATTTTCATTTTTATTATCTGCTTCCTTTTTTAATAATTTAATTCAATTTTCATTGTTGTTGTTAACCATTTTTCTCACTCTCTCTCTTTTTTTCTTTTTTTTTCTTTTCATCATTTATAGCCTAAACCACGTTTACTACGAAAACAGAAATCAGCATCTGAATTGGAGACAAAAATAACCATACCACAGATTGATGATGAAAGTAAGTGGTGTGTTGGTGTTTGGTCAGAAATTATTTTTTTTTTGCCTATGTATGGAATTCGGGTTACAGAATCCACATCACACACACACACATACACAAACACACTTGAAAATCATTATTCCAATGTGGAATGGGAAAGAATTTTTTTTTCTTTCTTGAGCTTCAATGAACCATAAACAATGTATGTAACACACACACACAATATAATGACGGTGGTAGCCAAAAAGAATACTGAATAAAAAAAAAAATTCAGGTGCACCAGGTGTATCCATATTAATATATTGTAAATCTATTCCAACAACAACAAACGACGGCAGCAGCAACCAAAAAAAAAAAAAACCTGACACTAACAATGACATAAAGGCGAAACCCGAATAATAATAGTAATAACCGGATAAGAGAAATTCTGACAAAAAAAAATATCATACACACACACACAAATAGAAATAGACAGATAGTGACAAAGAATATCTCATTTTTTTTTGTTTTTGGGTTTCATTTTTTTTGTTTGTTGCACTACCCAGAAAACAAACAAATTCCACAAATTCTGGGCGTATTATAATCATTATTATTATGACATCAACAAAAACATTGTCTATACATTGTTATTATTTATTTCCAAAGTTTTCGGTTTTCTTTGTTTTTGTTTGGTTTGTGTGTGTGTGTGTGTGTGTTGGGCATTCTTAACAGGTTATTGTTATTGTTACTGTGTTGTTGATAATGGCGATAATGTTGTCCAAATATCATTGTCATCATCATGTGTTTAGTTTGTTTGTTTCATTTATCGCATTGTTGTTGTTGTTGTTGTTGCTGCTGCTGCTGCTTTTGCCGTTATCGTTTGGTCAATTGTTTAATGAATTTACTCAAGAGAAAATTATATTTCCATTCATTAGTCAAATTAAAAAAAAAATAAAAAAAATATGTGTAGCTAACACAATACACATACATGTATGGATTCTTTTTATTTCCATTCTGGATAATGGTTTCGTTTTTTTTGCATTCTTTTCATTGTTTTTTTTCCACAATTAATTGTTCACCACATACATTCATACACAAACATTGTATATATATGAATAGATTAAATACAATCTTTGTCGTTGTATCCATTGTGGTCATGTGTTTCATTTTCACCATTTTCTTGTGTTTTTTTTTCTCTAATTTCATTCTTATTCCTGGAATTATTCAATCGATTTTACCATTTTTTTCTTTTTCTTTTTTTTTTTGTTTTTGTTTTTGTATTTACCGTGAATTTATTGATTTTATGATTATAGAATATCAAAATTATGATCCTGTTTATCAATCACTACGTGCTGCTGCTGATGCTCGTAAATGTGCACAATATGTAACGGAACATTATTCAAATTATAATGGTGGTGGTGGTGGTAGTGGCGGTGGTGGTGGTGGTAAACATAAACATAATAATAATTATCATCATCATTATCATCATGATTCTTCCGGAAGTGGTAGTTCAGGTTCTATTTCGATTAAACAAACATATGGTAATGGTCCATCTAATTCTGGTGGTGGTGGTGGTGGTGGTAAACATCAAGATAGTAATGATAGTTTAGTTGGTAGCCAAACAAGTTTAACACATTGTCAACCACAACATCATCAACATCGTCAACAAGAAACATCATCATCTTCATGTCCACCACCACAACAACAACAACAACCACAACCACCACCACCAACAATAAAAATGACACATAGAAATTCGGATTCAGAATTTCATCAATCAACTATTGAATATCATCAACAACAATATGGTTCAATGATGAAACAACAACAACAACAACAACAACAGCCGGATATCCGTTATCAACATTATGGTAGTGGTCATTCATCGATGAATAATTCCAATGAACAATCACCAATGATAACTAATCGAACATTACCTGGTTTTGCCTATCATAATAACAATGGTAATGGTGGTGGTGGTATTGTTCCAATATCAATCAATAAATCATCCGTGCCAATCATTCATCAACAACAACAACATCATAATACACCTACATTATTAACAATATCACAAACACAACAACAAGCTTATTCGGCACCACATAGTCCACATAAAAAGAAATTAACATTACGAATGAAAAGCTTAAGTTTAGATAGTCCAGAATCGGCTGAAACATTAAAAGATAAAAGGCCAAATTTTACACCACCAATACCACCACAATTACCACCATTGCCGCCCATTGCCGCCGCTCATCATTATCATCATCATCATCCTCATCATCATTCACAACATCGTCGTGATATGATGAAAACTGTTGCTGAACCATCATCATCATCATCATCATTACCACCAACAGTTGGTCTTGTTGGCCAATCACCACCACGTTATGATTCAAATGAAATGATTAATCATTATTCACCATATAAATGTATGTACATGGATTATTTTCGCATGAATTTAAGAAAAAAAAGTACATCATTTTCCCTGGCAATAATGAATTCTATACCAAGCAAAAAAAAAAAAAAAAAAAAAAAACGATAGAAACAGAATAAGAAAAAAAATTTCCAATAGAATCGTTTCCGGTACATATAAATAAATAATTCATTCACATCTCAATATCACATACACACACACAAAAAAAAAACTAGAAATTTTCTTTTCTTTCCAGTATTCTATACATATATATTCTTATTACCGGTTATGGTATGGTTTAAAGTTTCATTTTTTTTTCTTTTCGTTTCTCATTTTGCAATCGTCCAAGATCAAGTTATGAAAATGAATTAGTTATGATGATGATGATTATGGGAATAATGAAAAAAAGAAAGAATTTATGATGAACTCCCAAAAAAAAAGACAGAAAAAAATGAACGATTCCCAGAATGAGTACCGGTGTGTATATATATGATTACAAAAACGGTAATCCTTTTCTTGTCTCTTGTGTGTGTATGTTTGTTTATTAGAATCTTGTGTCATCATCATCATCATCATCATTGGTCTCTTGGGCCATAACATGAACTATAATCTTTTTTTATTTGTTGTTGTTCATTGGTTAGTTGAAATAGTTATTCAGGTTTATATAGTTTTTTTTTCACTGGAAAACAAACACCACAACCAACAACCAACCAACCAACCAACTAGCCCCTAGTACCAGAGTATGAGAGGCCCATTTACATGAATTATTGATTGTATTAATCTTGTTTCCCAAATTTTTTTTTCTCTACATTTTATTTTTTTTTTCATTTATATTTTGTCAAAAAAAAACTTCATTCATTCATTCGTTCATCATCATTATGTTTATTTTTGGATCATAAAATCTTTCATCATTCGATGGTCTTATGAATCATGGAATGAATGAATGGATCATTTTGAAATTGGCTGTCGTACTGTTCGGTTGTCGTTATTGTTGACTGTTGTTGGATTTATTCTACAACAACAACAAAATGATGATTAAACCATACAATTATTATTTACCGCCAATATTTATTCAACAACAACAACAACAACAAAAATTGAATGAATCAAATAATAAACAATCAATGATATCGATATCAAAAACAGCGGCAGCAGCAGCAGCGGCAACATTATCATCACAATCATCGAATGTATCCATCCAGCATCCAACAACGGCCACACAACAATCATCACAACAGCAGCAGCAACCATCAACTGTTCAAGCACCTCCACCACCATTGCCACCACCGCAACCATCATCAACATCACAACAACAACAACAAACAGTGGCAGCAGCAGCAGCAGCAGCCGCATCATCAAATCAATATCAAATATCAAAACGTTTTAAATTAGGTATACATGGCCGTATGAGATCATTTGAACGTGATGATCAGATATTTGTACAGGATCTACCACCATGTTCAATGTCACCATGTCCATCACCGGTAAATTATTATTATATTATTATTATTATTCTAATGATTACAATAATTTACCTGTTTTCTTTTTTTTTTGATTGAAATAGAAACCACAACGTCTATTACCGACCAACATATTTGTTGTATTATACAATTTTCGTAGCCGACAAATTGATGAGCTTAATTTAAGGTATATATATTGAATTTGTCAAAAAAAAAAAAAAAAAAATAATTAACTTTTGTGTCTGATTCAAATTTTTCCATATTTATGTACAGAGCTGGTTATATGGTCACTGTAGTCGACACAACCGATCCAGATTGGTGGCAAGGTAAATGTATGGGAAAAGTAGGATTCTTTCCATCAAAATATGTAACAAAATTATTTCCCGGTGAACGTCCATTACAAGTAATACATACAGTTCAATTGACCGATGGTGAATTTGCTATTAAATTGCTTCGTGAACAGGTTTGTTGTTGTTGTTGTTGTTGTTGTTCCATTCGTTTATTTATTCATTCATTCATTGATTTTTCTATATATAAAAAAAGAAAGAAAGAAAAAAAAACTTTTCAATTATCATTCATTTATATTCATTTAATTTGAAATTCAAATTAACTGGAAAAAAAACCAAACCAATAACATAACCATTTTCTCTCCATTCATTCTATTCTCATTTCAATAATTTATAAAAAAAAAAAATTTTTTCTTTTTCAGATTGTCATTCAAGTATCGGAAGAGATGAGTGGCATCATAATGGTACGTACGGGCATCAACGATAAAATTGTTCCCTGTCCATCGAAATATCTTCAAGAGATAACATTATAAACAAAACAAAATACAAAATGTAAACTACAAGAGAGAGCTTATTCAAGAAACTATATTTCTACTACTTCTACAAACTACAAACTACTACTACTGATACTGCTACTACCTACAGAATCGATTGAATTAAATAATTTCAAGGAATAGGAATAAATTGATGAGAAAAAGAGAAAAAAAAATGTGAATTCAAAACATCATCATTGTCGTTGTCAATATGTTATTATTTTTTTTTCTTGCTTGAAAATGAAACATAATATATAAACACTTGAAAAGATTCTTATTTTTTTCGAATGAATGAATGAATGAATAGGTTCCAATTCTAATCAATTCTTAATATAATAAATGTATAGAAAAAAAATCGATGGATGATGATGATGATGAAAAAAAAACATACAGACAGAATTTGATTGATATGAAAAAAAATTGACACACACACACAGAATATTCTTATTGATTATTTTATCTACTACTTACATTAATTATTCTATTCTATATATTTATTGAATGAAATGAATGAATTAGGTTGATATATTTGTGAAAAGAAAAAAAAACAAAGAAAAATTTTTATTTTATTTTTTTGTCAAATGTGCAAATATATTATGATTTGTAACTCACCACTAACACAACAATAACAAACAAAAAATGAATCACTGGATTGAACAAATGATTCGATGATGAACGAAATAATCGATGTATATCGAAAATTGTAATGTAAATCAAAACAAATACAAAAAAATGTTGTTCTTGTTCTGATTGTTATTTCTTTTTTTTCTTCTTCTTCTTCTGATTATATGATTGTTGAATTTATTTTTTCTACCATCTATATATGTAAATCAAATGTATTCATTTCGATCAAATTATGAGAAAAAAAATTGTCAATAATAATAATAATAATAATAAAAATTATGACAATTCATTCGCCGTTTCCTTTCTTATTATTCAAGAAATTTTCATATTCTTTTAATGTTTTGATCATTTTTTGTTGTTGTTGTTGTTGTTGTCGTTGTTGTTTTGTTGTTTATGAATGCGATATCCCAGATGGCTAATTTAATTATTATCAGCCATCACACACAAAAAAAAAGAAATAAACATCACAATTCAAACGCAATGATCGGCAAGAAAATCAAAAAACAATTTGGCTAATATTAGTTTTTTTTCTTCTTGTTGTTGCCATTGATCTAAATCAAATAAAACAATTAGTCTCTTGGGATTGAATAAGATGTGTGTGTGTGTGTGTATGTGTTTGTTTACAAACCGCAATGGAATAATTGAATTTATTGGATTTTTGGATTTTTTGATCAATGAATCAAATATGTCAAGTTGGCGCCATGTCATTTTTTTCCCAAACGATAAATTACAGTCACAATGTGAACGTATGCTTGTGAATTAAAATAATGTGTTTAATATCATTCTTAACAATATGCAATCGTTGTTCGAATATAAAGTCATAATGCATACTGTATGATTTATATTGCCATTGAGACTAAAAAATTTACGTCAACTATCCCGTCCTATATGAACGGGAACCTTATATATTTGTTATAAACATCTTTTTGCCAATTCATTCTCACTCTGACGTTTTTGCATTTTCCATTGTTTTCGAGTTTTATTTAAATTTTGAATTTTTTTTTTCTCAACATGGATTACCTCGGTAAAGATATGCGAAAGCTTCGAAAAGATGATAAAGAAGAAGAGAAAAAAGAGATAAAAAGTAAGTCGATATTCGATAGGTTTTTTTTAAAACAAATCTTTAATCATCATTTTGTTTATTTTCATTAGCTTTGGATGAAGGTGATATTGCATTGTTGAAATCATACGGAGCTGGCCATTATAGTCGAGCCATTAAAAAAGTGGAAGAAGATATTCAAGCAACATTAAAACGTGTAAATGAATTGACCGGTATTAAAGAATCAGATACCGGATTGGCACCACCAGCTCTCTGGGATTTGGCCGCCGATAAACAAACACTTCAGAATGAACAACCATTACAGGTAGCACGTTGTACAAAGATCATCAAACAGGAGAATGAAGAACCAAAATATATTATCAATGTAAAACAATTTGCCAAATTTGTTGTCGATTTGGCCGATTCGGTTGCACCTACCGATATCGAAGAAGGAATGCGTGTTGGTGTTGATCGTAACAAATATCAGATTCATGTTCCATTACCACCGAAAATCGATCCTACCGTTACAATGATGCAAGTGGAAGAGAAACCTGATGTAACCTATACGGATGTTGGTGGTTGCAAAGAACAGATTGAAAAGTTACGAGAAGTTGTTGAGACACCATTATTACAACCGGAACGTTTTGTCAATCTTGGTATTGAACCACCGAAAGGTGTATTATTGTTTGGACCACCCGGTACTGGAAAAACACTTTGTGCTCGAGCTGTGGCTAATCGTACTGATGCCTGTTTCATTCGTGTAATCGGATCTGAATTGGTACAAAAATATGTGGGCGAAGGTGCTCGTATGGTTCGTGAACTTTTCGAAATGGCAAGAAACAAAAAAGCCTGTCTAATATTTTTCGATGAAATCGATGCCATCGGTGGTGCTCGTTTCGATGATGGTGCCGGTGGTGATAACGAAGTGCAACGAACTATGTTAGAATTGATCAATCAATTGGATGGATTTGATCCTCGAGGCAACATTAAAGTATTGATGGCCACTAATCGACCGGATATTCTTGATCCAGCATTAATGCGTCCAGGACGATTAGATCGTAAAGTAGAATTTGGTCTTCCTGATTTAGATGGTCGAACACATATATTCAAAATTCATGCACGATCAATGAGTGTTGAACGAGATATCCGTTTTGAATTATTGGCTCGTTTATGTCCGAATAGTACTGGTGCCGAAATTCGTAGTGTTTGCACTGAAGCCGGTATGTTTGCCATTCGTGCACGTAGGAAAGTGGCAACGGAAAAAGATTTTCTTGAAGCTATTAATAAGGTGATTAAATCGTATGCAAAATTCAGTTCAACACCACGATATATGACATATAATTAATTAATTACTTAATTAATTAATTGATCTATGTTTTTGTGTGTACAAAAAAAAAAATTTCAATTGAAATAAAAATGAATAAATAAATGAATCATTTTATACTTTTTTCAATCTGTGAATTATGCAAATGAATTTTTTTTTTCTTAAAAAAAACGTCTTTTTTTCATTATCACATCATATAAATCAATGGTCGGCAATGTAATTTGGCAATGCAGCCACAAAATGGTTGCCTAATCTACTTTTGTATTATTAAATATTATATTTCATTTTAATTTTGGACAATTTTTCATTATGACCTTTCGAACATTTAACATATGCACTTTTCATTACATTCAATGGCCTTGGTTTTGATGATAGAAATATTTTATTCCTGAATCTTGATAATTCATTTAGCTTTCGAAATTCTTTTATATTAGCCACTGATTTATGATTGGCAATAAGATTAAAGAGAAAATAATATCCAGTCATGAATGCATCATTGCCGGCATGATGTAAACCAATTTTTCTATGTAATGGGTTCTTCTTTTGTTTCACATTGAATATTGTTGATTTGTTGATCATGATCATGATCATTTTCATCATCATCATCCTCATTATCAAGATCATTAACGATATTGGAATCTTCTTGATTTATTGCTGATTGTTGTTGTTGTTGTATCTCTAACAATTGATTTACTAATAGTTTACTTTTCTTATTTCGTTGTGATCGTAGCTCTTCATCCAATATTAGATCAATATTATGTGATTGTTCACAGTGATCGGATTTTTCACACCAACCATATTTCTGTAAATGCAAAAAAAAAATTCAACCAATTTTCGAATTCAAAAAAAAAAAAAAATAATAAACTCACCGAATATGGTTCACAAATTTTACCACCATTATTTGTTGTTGTATTCTGCATAATTTTTGGACTAAGATCAAATATTCTTATATCGTTAACGAATTTTTCATCATCATATTGATCAAATTTCAGCACTAAATGATGAATATTTTTCAATTTTCGAAAATAATTATTTCGTTGTGCAAATTGAAACAAATATTCCAGATATGAACAAGACAAATGTGCTACGGCTATATATTTCGTATCGAATATACCATTGGGAAACATTTCAGTCAGATCAGCCATAAATGTTTCAAGTTTTGTTGGAATTTCAGCATAAAAATTATGATAAAGAAAAGCCAAATCAATGAAACCATTTTGTAATAGTAATGGTAATTTCAATGAAATCAATAATTCAATCAATTTTCGTAATGAAGGCTGTGTTGCTGTTGATGATGATGATGATGATGATTCAATCGATGGATTATCATTACCAGGATAAAATGCAATACCATTGGTTGAAAGTTCATTAAAATCGAAACCTTGTTTGACCAAAAATTTCATTGAACGTGTTTCCATAACAAATTCCGTATTGTTCAATGTAAGAAAATGAAAAACATTAACAGTTATATGAAATTTTTTATCATCATTGTTTTCATTGTCTTTATCATTATCATCAGTATTTAAAATACTATCATTAGAAAGTTCATCATCAGCTTCCAAACAATCGGAAATCTGTTTCATAATCAATTGATGTTCATTATTTGATTGATGTTGTTGTTTGAAAAAACCTTTTGTTGCATCAATCTTGTAACAAGCAATACCCATCGACAATATTGATCGAGTTGTGGCCGCTTTTCGAATCGCTTCATAACGTTCATCGATTTGGCTATAGGAGATAAATGATGAAAAAGATTATCAGTGAAAAAAAATTTGTCAGTTTAATAACAATATTTACGATGCAAATATATCTTTTGATCCAAGACCGGAAAATTCCTTTGAAATGGAAAATGAAAATTAAAAAAAAAATAAATGTCATTTCAAACCATTTTAATAAATTTTTTACAAACCAGATCTATGGCAATGAAATCACTTTGTTGCATACATTTCGTAATGGATGGCCACCATCGAACGAAATTATTAGCATCCACCATAATACATGGAACATTCATTTGGACCATCATTTTGGATGTTGTTGTTGCACTAAAATTATCGTTATCGACAGTCATCATTTGCTGGGCAACAAACCAAACAAAAAAACAACAACAACAATAACAACGAATTGCAGCTCAAATAATTTGATCAATGTAGATTTTTTTTTTTTTAGTTTTAGTTTTGGAATTATAATTTCATTTAAAATTGAATTTAATAATTAAAAATATGAAAAATTTAAACACAAACACATGATTTGATTGTGTTGTCATTAAATTCGTAAATAAAATTATTATTATTGGCCGCTAATAGACAACGTATCAATCAATCAATTTATATATATTCGTTTCATATATTTTTTTTATAGCTAAGTTTTTCCAAAATTCCATTTACATAAAATTGAAACAAATAAATAGCTCTATAAAGCGTTGATGATGATGATAAGATGAGAGGGTGTTTGGATGCAAGGATGTTTGATTAGATCAAATAAATGCAGGCAACAAAAAAAATGGATATGAAATTATAAACAAAAAATACAATTCTAACAATCAATTAATCAATCATATTTATCATCATCATTAACATTGCCATTCTGTTTACGATAAACTTGTTTATGATAATGTTTAGGCCCATGACAATGATTGGGACAACAATCAGGTTCATCATCATCATCATCATCGGATGAAGATGACGATGATGGATCACCAAATATTTTAGGCTTTTCATATATACAACAGCATTTGGATTTTTTACGATTTAAATGTTCATTATCGATAGTTCCTTCGGTAAATTTTACTTTTTTGTCGCTATATAAATGAAAAAAAAACCAAAACAAAATTGTCATCGTAGTGTAATGAAAATAAAAACAAACCAAGCATTGAGCACTCACTTTTTTGTTTTATCATCTTCCGATTGTTTTAATTTAATTTTCAATGATGGTTCTTGACAATCATTTTGTTCGTCCAACTGTTCTGTGATTATCACAGTGGTAGATGATGATGATGAAGGAATTTCCATTAGATGGTCATCCATTTTTGCATTGAAGAAAAAAATATGATTCCCGAGAATCTGTGTTGCAAACAGCTGTGTTGATTTGTGGGTTGCTACTATCGACTATCTCGACTAGAAAAGGTTGACAAGGTTGAAAAAAGTTTTTTTTTATTTTTGAAATTTAAAATTACACAAACATTTTTATTGAACATCATCTTGATTTTTACATAAATTCTGCCATAAATTCATGATAAAAAGATAATTGACAAGATGATATTCTACTTTATCCACTTTGATATCATATGCAAGTAATGATTCGGCTTTTTTATGATCATTATCGGACATGAAATTATGTGCAGTATTTATTAATCGATTTCTTTCCTCTTGATCATCGACTTGTTCTTTGATTATTTTTTTATAATTTTCAATATGATTTTTACGTGCAATCAATTCTTTTTGTTCATTCATTTCTATAAAACGACGATGATGTATAGTGTATATGGTATACTGTATACGTTTAACAATACAATCGACCACATTGGCAAGATTCACTGAGAATGCTTTCTTTACATTTCTAGCCGATGATGTTGATGATTGATTTGTTTCGGAATAAAAATTTATATTAATCATACGATTCTGATCCATTATATATAAATTTCGATGCAATTCTTTTGAATCAATCTTCAACATGGTGAGAAGATTATTTTCAAACAAACAAATTTGTTCCTGTAAAGCGCCGAAAATTTTTACAGAATTTTCACCAAAATTTTTACGCAGATATTCTTTGACAATAAATTTGACCAGACTAGTGAAAAATGCTTCAAAATCTAATGAACAATTTGATTTACTGATCAATAGGAATTGTGGTGCAAAGTAATGTGCGGCAAACGATAATTTCCATTGAATTTGACGTAATGAACAATCATCGTCGCCATGTTTCTCACGATATCGTTTGTATAATTGTTGCATTTCAAATGTCATATATTTTATTCGAACCGATTGTTCGAAACTCAATTCAAGTAGCATTTGAAAAATAGAATCAGCATCTGGATTGTTGAATTTATCGCCCAATAAATATGGAAATAATTCGATGAAATATAAAAAATTTAATGCATCAACATTGAATTTTAATCGACATGTTTTTGAAATGAATTTCGAAACACCATACTCAGAATTCGGTTCAGTATTACGTTTAAGTGCTTCGAACACAAGATCAGCATCATAATTATCGATGTCGTCATCTTCATTTTTTCCGGCAAATACAATGATTTTCTTTGACATCATGATTTTTAATTTTTCATATAAAACATTGATAAAATGTTGCATTTGATCGTCAATAAAATCCAATGAATTTGTTTGTATTATATGATACAATGTTCTTTCGATTAGATCGTTGGCCGATAATTGGCCCCAGATAAATAATGTTTTCAACAATGAAACACATTCGACACCGAATCGTTTGGCCATAGATTTAAGATAACATGGATAGAATAGAATATTTAACACTTTTTCTGTATCGATTTCAAATATTCGTTGTTTGTTTTCACCAATCACATTGACCATTACATAGCCACAACGTATAAGAATATCGAGTCCTTTTTCAAAATCATTACGTCTTAATGTTGAATATGATAGTGCTCTTTTCATTGTAATCGCACCACAATGGAGAAGAATTTTGGCCACTTTAGCCGGCACTATTGAATGATATTCTTCAATTAATTTAACAAGAATTTTCTCATGATTATGAATCATTTTTGGGATTGTTTTTGTATCGTTTATTGGAAAAAAAAATCTGAAACAAAAAAAAATTCGGTGAAATAACATGTGAATTCTTTTTGTGTGTGTGTGTGGAACGCCATCTATCGTTCCGAATGACAAAAACGTGCATTAAAGAAATTATAAAATTTTTTCCGAAAAATTTGGCCCGAAAAAACCTAGATTATATAAAAACGAATTTTGTATCGATAAATGCATGATTTTTTTTTTGAAAATACGATTAACGTTTCTGAAGCTGATAGAAAACCCAATCTTCCATGAACGAAGGTACATATCGTGTATGTGATGATATATCCAGCTGTACATTGGACAATTCACTAACGACCTGTTCATAATCAGCCAATGATTGTTTACAATTAGCACCGATAGCATGATTCAGATAAAGGCCATTTGGACGTAAAATTTGCATTGAAAGCTGTAATATTTCTCGAACAAATGACCAAAGTTTTTGATTATCTTCAACAATAACATCACGATGTTCACGTGTACTGATCGGTATATCCGTTAGATCATTGAAAATAACATCAAATGTTCGTTTTTGTTCAATATAATCATGCATATAACGAATACAATCGCCAACAATTACTTTGTAGTTTGAACCATCGAAACAATCCAATGTATCACCACATGCACCACGAAGATATTTACGACAATGTAACATAACTTTTTCATCAATATCGATCATTGTTACAAATTTTGGTGATTCTTTAACCAGTTCATGTAATAGGCCACCATCACCACCGCCAAGAATAAGAATTTCTTTGTCTTAAACCATACGAATGAATGAATGAATAAATGAATGAAGGAAATCAATTCTACTTTATAATAATAATCTTACCTTTATAATTATTTTTGCCAAAATTCATTAATCCATGTGTATATGGTAGATCAGCTTCGGCTAGATTTTGCATATCATCCAACAAAAGACAATTACCTAAACTAGGTGAATGTAAAATTTTAATATTCTGAAATGGTGTCGTTTCATTCACAAGAACTTTATCAAAATCATATTCCAATACACGACCATCGGATGTTAGAAAATATGATGGTACCAGATTATCACGTTTCAATATTGGTATAGCTTCAACATGATCCATTTTTTGCTGCTGTTGTTGTTGTTGTTGTTGTCCGGCACAGTGATCGGATCCGATACACAATGTATTCAATCGATCTTTGAGTTTTTCAACCAAATTATTCATTCGAAATAATTCACCACAATTTTGTGACATTTCACCAGTTATGGAAATTAATTTCTTATGATGATGATTACGATCATCATCATTGAAATCATAATAACGAATGGTAAGAAAAATTTCCTTACTACTTGATGTATACAAATGTATAGATTTATTGTCGTTACCATTATCGCCATTTATAGATGTACCGATACATCGATGTTCATCTAAATCGGCTAATTCTTCACGTATTATCTTGTCTAATGATTGCCAAAATATTCGATCAGGACAATCTGTTAAACGGAAACTCAATAAAAATGATTTTAATGGCATTTTGTTTTGATGATTTCAAGAATAATAATGAAAAAAAATAATATAACTGTAACGATGATAACGGGCTTGGTCCATCCATGTATGACCTACATTCATTGTATGTTACAAAGTATAACCATTGTGAAAATCACATTAGTTATATCGGTCTCTACGCGATGTCGCCACTATTCAACACTTGTACACAAAAAAAACAAACAAATAAACAAATTCGATAAACAAAAAATTTCACATCACATCACATGTGTTTAAATTTTTTTGATAATTTGACAATCAAAAATAAATTGAATCATCATCATCATCATGAGCAATATTTATATTCAAGAACCACCTACATGTGGTAAAGTATTGCTAAAGACAACTGTCGGTGATATCGATATTGAATTATGGTCAAAAGAAACACCATTAGCTTGTCGAAATTTTATACAACTTTGTATGGAAGGCTATTATGATAATTGTATTTTTCATCGATTAGTTAAAGGATTCATTGTACAAACAGGTGATCCAACTGGTACCGGATTTGGTGGTGAATCCATATATGGACGACCATTTAAAGATGAATTTCATTCAAGATTACGATTTGTACGTCGTGGATTAGTGGCAATGGCCAATGGTGGTGAAAAAGATGATAATGGTAGTCAATTCTTTTTTACATTAGAATCAACACCTGAATTACAGAATAAACATACGATATTTGGAAAAATATCTGGTAAAACATTATACAATATGTTAAGATTAGGTGAAGGAGAAATTGATCGTAATGAACGTCCTGTTTATCCACATAAAATTCGTTCCATTGAAATACTCAATAATCCATTTGATGATATTGAACCACGTGAAAAACGATTAAAAGTAAAAGAAAAATCCAAAGAAGATCGTGCACGTGAACGTTTGAAAGGTAGTAAAAATTTTGCACTATTATCATTCGGTGATGAAGCCGAAGAAGAAGAGGAAGAAATAACAAAAATATCAGCAGTATTTAAAAATAAAAGTAAAAGTAGTCATGATCTACTTAAAGATGATGATAAATTAAGTTCAATACCTGTTGTTGATCCAAATGAATTGAGCAACGATCCAAATGATGATCATGAACAACGACATTCCAATGAAAATGATTCAGACAGACAAAAACGTTTGGCCAATGTTAAGGCAAAACTTGACAAGGGAACATTGAGAAAAAATGATGATGACAACGACGATGATGATGATGATGATGGTGGTGGTGGTGGTGGTGAATTAGATTTTTTCACTGAAGAAAAACTTGAAAAGAAAGCCAAAGAAATGTAAGTTTTTTTTATGGTTAAATTTCTTTTGTAACGAATTCTTTCTCTCTCTCTCTTTTTACATCCAGTGAAAAAGCCAAAAATGAATTTCAAAAATTGAAAAAACAAATGCTAAAAAAATTACGAAAAGAAGAACAAGCTGCTGCTGCTACTACTACTACTGCTACTGCATCCGACAATGATCAATCAAAACCAATCATCAATGATGCTGTTGCTGAATTTGAAGCTGAATCAAAAAAATTTAAAGAAATTAATCAAAAAATCCGAAAAAAAGGTAATGGCCGTGAACAACAATGTTTGGATTTGTTACAGAAATTCAAAGATCGTTTACATTCAACGAAAAAAGATAAAGACCATGAGGAAGAAAAAATTATTGACAACGACAATAATGATGATGGTGGTGGCCCATTGGTCAATTTCAAAACATCATGGTTATCACATCGAATGCAATGTACTGGTGATGATGAAATTGTACTGGCACGTGATGCAAATATTCGTAATGAAGAAGATTGGTACGATATTTATGATCCAAGGAATCCAATCAACAAAAGACGACGTAATGAAAATTGATTGATTGATTGATTGATTTCGGCTGTACAACAACAACAACGACAAAAACATTTCATTTAATTAACAAAGAGAAAAAAAATTCCATAAACAAATTTAAATATATTTTTGGAATATAAAAACCAAATGTGTTTGATTTTCATTTTGGTGGAATATTTTTTTTTTTTTTTTTGTTGAAAATAAATAAACGCAGCTAACGTATCTATTTTTAACCACGTGATATGGATACATTCAATAACACGAATAATAACAACAACAATGAAAATCGATTGGTGAAAATTAATGATGTAAAGAATAATAATGATTTTAATAATAACAATGATGATGATGACAATGACCACAATAGTCCACAATCACCACATTCACCTATTGATGAAATAAAATCCAATGATACAATGACTGATTATCATATTAGTAAATATATACCATCACAATTGACAACAAATGATTTGATTGTCAAACAAATTGATTTGGAATCAATTTTTAAATCAAAAGTAAGACAACAACAACAACAACGTGAAAATTCTATTACAAAACAAGAACAACCACAACAGCAGCAGCAGCAGGAAACAATTGTTTTAGATAAATGTTCGAAAACATTGATGATGAACAATGATGAACAACAGCAACAGCAACCAATTTTTGAAACACCGGTAATGCCTATAACACAATGTTCATCATTAAATCGATTGAAGCAATGTACACGAAGAAAACCACATCAACATCATAGTCATCGTCATCATCATCATCATCATCGTGAAAATAAGTATGTAAATTATTCATTATAATGTGTTTCGATTAATTGATTAAATTTTTTTTTTTTTTTTTTGGTTTATAAATCGATTTTGGCCAGTCAAAGCAAAAAACGAATTGGTAAAGAAAAAACAGTTACATCATTACGGCATCAACGGAATACAAATGATCCAAGTTCATTGCAAATGTTACCATTACCATCATTGCAACAACAACAACAACAACAATCACCGGTGATAATAAATAGTCAAAAATTACGTTTCGAATCATTAAAATCACCTACAGCAACAATGCCGGCAGCTACCGGTGGCGGTACTATTCAACAAAAAGATACAACAACAACGGTGACTGAATTACGTCATTATAAAGGTGTAGGTGGTGGTGGTGGTGGTATACCGAAAACATTGATAAAAGCAATTAAAAATTTTTTAAATAATTTACCATAATCAATCCAAGCTGGTGGTGGTGGAAAGAGAAAGAAGAATGAATGAATTTCTAGTAGAATTTTTTTCTGTGGTTTTTTTTTTCTGAATCATAAAAATTTAGAATGAGAAGATAGTATAATTAGTAGAATAAATGGGCAAAAAAAAAATTGTCAACAAATACCTTTTTTTTCATTCACATGTGTTGTCTATATATTATTTGATTTATATATTGATTTTTGTTGAATAATTATACAATTTTACAAATAAAATACGAGAATTTAGAAACAAAAATCATAACAACAACAGAATTAAAATTGTTTGTGTGTTTGATGATGATGATGGATGTTTGTTTTTTTTTTTTTTTTTTTTGAAATGTTCGAATTCGAATGTTTTGAGCATATTTACCGGGATTTTCGTTTGTGTGTGTATGTGTGTGTGTTTGATTCATCTTTTTTTTCTGGCAAATTTCCCGAATATTTATAATCAGATTATTTTCATCATATAAATATGCTAATTTTATTATCGAACTCATTTATGGCAAGATATAGATGATGATGAGAAAATAATTGTATATATACAAATGAAATACATACATACAATGTATAGATGTTACGAAAGAATGACTTATATTTTTTTTTTATTTCGTTTGGCATTTCCTATTTTGTTACATATATATCCTAATAATGATGGCTGTAACAATGGTATTAAAATTGGAGATGAAAAAAATAGGAAAAACAACAACAACAACAACAACAATATAGTTGATTGATTGATTGATTGATTGGAGAGTGTTTATCACATTTTAAAATATCCAATTTGATGAAGGAGAACAAAGAAAAAAAGAAAGAAAAATATTATAATATCTCATCAACAATAAAATGATATCGAAAATTATTCAAATCAATTATGTTTCGATTGAGAAAAAGTAGTATTAGTAGTAGTAGTATTAATGGAATCATCAACAGTAGCAATAGAATATGAAGGAATTTCAAAGGAAATTTAATAGATAATGATGATGATGGTGATGATAATGATGGCAGCCAATGATCTATGGCTAATAATAATAATAATAACAATGATGATGATGATGATGATGAAGTAATAAGAAATGATGTAATCGTTTCATTAATCACGGCTATTATGAATATAATTGATATTGTTGATATGATTGTTATCCAACTATTTGTTGAATGGCCATAATAATTATGATGATGAATGGATCTTGAATCATTACAGCCATCACTTTCACAGAAACACATATGTCCTTGGCCACCGGATTCTTCCATACAAACATGATCAACCATAAATAGATTTATCTGTAATCTTGATGTACATGTTCGCCATATATTTTTTTGAGCTATATTCATGATAATATAAAGAATAAAGATTATTATTAATGGAATTGACGATAAAGACTTACGTGTATTTTTTTCCAATACAATCTTTACACAACAACCTTCGCACATTTTCATCAAGCTCATATCGAAACTAACATTGAATGGATCATTACAATATGGATCGTTGATTGATTCACATTCATAACACCAAACTTTGGATCCTAATTTACATAATATAAACGTCATATATGAATAAATGTTCCGATTAGAATAAAATAGATTCGAAAACAAAACAAAAACATACGTAAACATTCTTCTTCACAATTGGCCATCGGTATAAATATGCTGATTATCAATATGAATAAAACTGGAAATAAAACTGTGAAAAAAAACGAACAAAAATTAATTGATCACAAAGATTGTTCATATATGTAAAAAAAAAACGATATACCATTGGCATTCGGTAGATGATGATATATTGTGGCATTGGCTGTGATATTAAATGATTGAAGGCGATTATTATGATGGCCATAGATAGTTGTTAATGTTGATGATAATTTACGTTTTATCAGTAGCCAACACCAACGCCACCACCACCACCATAGATTTATTAATGTGCATAATTTTTTATCGACAATAAATGACGATAATGATGATGATGATGATGATGAATTGATGAATGGCCAAATTTTTTCCATTTCAGCCATCTTTTGGCAACAAAATTATCTGATCAAATTGAATTGAATCTCACTTGATGTTTTGAAATTTTTTTTTTGTTGTTGTTGTTGCGCTCACGTTGTTGTTGATTATTTTGTTGTTTGTTCCTGGATCAAGTCATGTCAAGACTGGATGGCATCAAAAAAAAAGGATGCTGATAAGAAATAATTGAGATAAAGTGGGGATTTCTTTTTTTTTTTGCTAATAAAATGGATTTCGGATTGAAGCAAAAAAAAATTTTTTTTCACTATTTGTCAATGTCAAAACAAAACAAAAAAAAAACAGACAAATTTAATTTAGATGAATGTAAAGAATCCGTTTATAATTACTTTATATGTGTGTGTGTGTGTTTGTGTGTATATAGTGTGTGTGTGTGTGTGTGTGTGTTTATACCCCAGTTATTATCACACACACACAATTGTCTCAATGACTTTTCTCGATCACTTTGAAAAAAAAATGTAACGGAATGACAAGAATGATGATGATCACAGAATACGACAAACAAAAATATTAAAATGGTAATGATAATGACGACATACACACACACACCAAAATTCACAATATAAAACCCAAGAAAGAAATAAAGAACGTTCATTCTGTCGATTCTGTTCACTGATCTACTCACTATGCGTGTTGTATGGTATGTGTGTGAATCTATTTGCTCTATTTTCATTTGAGCTTTTATAACAACAACAACAACGACGACAACTTTCAATAGAATCGGCGTTGTAGTCGTTGAACAAGAATATTCGTAGTTGTGTATGAACAAAATACACACAAAACAAAGAATAAAAGTGTTTGTAAACAGGGAGCCAAAGAGGCAAAATCATAATTGTTTCAATATTAATTCTCTTTTTTTTTGGTTTAACACTTTGACTGCCCAAGAATTTTCGTTGTTGTTCGCATATTTGTCTATATATAGTTGTTTGGTTGGTTGGGTCATTCATGATACAGATGTGGTAATCAAAATGTTAAAATTTATCCATTCATTTATAAATAATCGTATATACAGAATTATTAACCCAGAAAAAAAATGGTGCCATCACATATATGGTACCCATTGTATAGTATGATGATGATGGGTTTTAGGGTTATTTTCTTTTCGGGCGCAGAATCCATCCATCTAATATATGAAATCAATTCTTTCTTTCTCTCTCTCTCTATACACGGCAGTAAAAACTTTTCAACAAAAAAAAAAAAAAAAATATTCGTGATTTTGATATTCTATAGGGTCTTGCGTAAGTGTGTGTTTGTTTGCTTACTTGTGATGACAATGATGAATCGAGTTGAATTGACTATGAAAATGATAATCAAACAAACAGACAAAAAAAAGAAAAGAAAAGAAATAAAATTAAAAAAAAATAGAAGAAAAATAAGAAAGAGTGGTGATAGGGAGTGAAATAAAATATTCGACGATTCGAATGAAAATAAATATAAATATAAATCACACAGGCATCATTATTGGGTCTATATAGGAAAAAATCAACTACTGCTATTTTGTCATCCATGAAAATAGACATCTTCTTGGGCAATTCAGTAACTCTAGTGGATTCTCAAATGTGAATTCCCAATTGATATTTGCTTCACTTGTCAAATTGTTAGATTCGATTCTTTACAGGGTGTTTTTGTTGTGTTTTGAATATAATATCTTATTTTTATTTATTTTACAATCTTTAGTGAAAAAAAACGTTTAAATAAACGATTTGTATCATGTTTCAATGTATCGATTGAATGAATACGATGATGATGATGAGATGATGATGGTGGCGATGATATAGTTGATCGGTGGATTCGATTTCTTTTTCCTGTTGTAGTTTTTTGTTTACCATCACATTGTTGTTGTTGTTTTTCGGCAGCCGATAATACATTACAATTGGTAAAATAAACATCATATACATCTGGATGATACATTTTGAACTGTTCATAAAAAAAAATCAATTAAATTTGATGAAATTTGGATAATTTTTTTTATTACCTGTTTAATCCATTTAAGTTTATCACGTTCACTTAGTGTATCATCACGCATTATACTTTGTAATAGATCACTTAATGCCATATCGGATAATGCATCACGTTGTAATTCATATTCTTCATTCGATATTTTATGACAATAATCATTTGATGATTGATCATCATTTTGTTTTTCATTCAATTTGTTTTTCTAATGTTAAACATGATTAGATTAGATTTTTTTATTTTTATGAATCACAAACACACACACACATGCAAACTTACCATTAATTTATCAATTTCTTGATGAAATTTTCGGGGGATTCGAAATATATCCCAACATTCATCAATTAGAAAAGTGACAAATTCTTTCGATTGTAATTCATCAAAATCTCGTTCCTTTTCTGGCCGCAATATACAACGAGTGAATATGGTTACAATCTGTTGGAAATTTTGTTATTTGTGAAATTGAAATTTAAATTGAATATAATTTTAAAAAAAAATTCCATGTTTTACATACATGTTCTTTCAATGTTAATGAATCATTGGTAAGTAAACAAATTTCCTTATTGGACAGAATACGTGCAAATAGCCGTATCAATAGCTGTAGATATCGTCGATTTACATTTGGCAATAAAATTAGTAACAATTGTAAAAGTTCATAATGATTTTGATGATCAATAGATTCCATTTCCGTTTCCATTTCATTCAATAGCTGAGAACTTATTTTATCACTTTTACGTCTTTGTAATGAATAAAATTGTCGTTTGGATGAACAATCATCATCAAACGTTTTATTGAACATATATTCACCATTTTCAGGTGGACTTTCAAATTTTTGTCGATCATCAGTTGTGTTTGGTGTTGTTGTTGTCGTCGTTGTGAAACAATTTTTATTATTTCGACTTTTTCTCGGTATTGTCGACAGAGCTCTAAATGTATTACTAGTAAATTGATTGATTGATGAACTGGATAATGGTGATGATACAAACGAATTTGGATTCGAATGTTGTTGTTGTTGTTGTTGTTGACGAAAATAATGCAGAAAACTGGGAAAAACAGCTGATAATTCATCGATAGGAACAATTTTAGTAACAGGTTCTTTACTTGAAAATATAGTTTCATATACACAATTAGCTGGTAAACCTAGATCATCATTAATATGTTTAGTATGACCATTATTGATTTTCAAATGAGATTTCGATAAATATAAGCGATGAACATGAATGAAAACTGAATAATATGATGATGGAATAATCGGTTGTTCCATATTTGTAAAATATTCACGAATCAATTTGAATACATCGGATTCGAATCCAGGATATTTTGGCAGACAATTAGCACTGCCTGTTGCTTTTGGCCCTAATCATAATTATTATTTGATAATTTAATTTTAAATCATAAAAACAAAAATAGATTATATTGACTTACAATTTGCTAAACATTTCATTGCCGACATTATCCATGGTGGTAAATCTTCATTTTTATCTGTCAACTGTACAATACCATTTGTATTGACACGAGTAACATTATTCAATACAATTTGACCATCTATTGTTTGCAATTTGATATCATGATTGTCATCAACAATTGATGGCCACAATCGATTCAATTCAGACCAAATAATTTGTTTATAAATATCAATTTTTTCACGAACATCTAATTCAAATTTTAATTTTGTTGATGATGATGATGATTCTTTACTATTTTCATCCACTGGATCATCATCATTATTTTTTCGTATTAAAAATGAAAAATTTTCATTCGCCGTAAATCGATATAGATCATTATTATCTTTGATTTCTTTCATTTCACCATTCATGATGACATGTTCAATAATGTTCGATTCATAGTATTTACGTAATAAATTCAATGCTTGAAATCTAATTGATTGACGAAAAAAAAATCATCATCAAAATAAAACAAAAAAAAAATCAATCAATTACCTTGTAATTTTATTTCCATTAAAACGTTGTTGATTTTTAAGATATTGTTTAAGCCACGTAATAGCATCGGATGCTGTAAAACAATCTGCATATGATTTCAATTGTCTACGATGTTTTTTCAATTCGATGCCCAAATAAAATGCATGTAATACATCGTTCCACTGTAGTGGGGATTTTTTTTTTTTTTTTTTTTTGTTTCAACAAAACCAAAAAAAAAAAACAACTTTTGATTAGACTCACCATTTTGGTTGCTTTGAATTGATCATTCAACAATGATGATGATGATGCTGATGAAGACATTCTGGAATTGTTGAGATCTCGAAATTTATGATTGGATTCGGTTGTCATTGTCGTCGTCGTCGTCGTTGTCATTATTTTTAGTATTTATCACAGAATAATTTTAGATTAGACCTTTAGATTTCAATAAAAAAAAATTGTCCACACACACAAAAAAGACAGGCAAACAATGATTCACATTTTATCTTGTACGTCGGGATAAAATTGTCAACATATGTGTGTGTGTGTGTGTAAATGTGTCGGGATTGTTGGACATTTCGGTTTGATATTTGGGTGACAGCAAGCAGCAGCAGCAGCAGCAGCAACAGCTGCCAAAAAAAAAAAGGTTCGCAGCTGGCGCAACAAGCCATCAAATGATGATGAGCAATGAATGGCTCCGCCTTTCATTCATGTATTCATGTGTGAATGTGACCCGATACCAGATTGCGTATTTTTTTTTTTAATTTCGGCAACGGTCAAATTTTTTTTTACCCTAATTTTTTTTTCTGGCCGCGGTCATACAAATATGACATAGCGGAAATTTATCTTTTTTTTTTTTTTGGTGGAAAAAATTTTTATTTGCAAACATTTTTTCTATAAAATAAACAACAAATGAATGAATGAATTTTATTATTATTAATTTTGGATCAAAGACTTTGAAAACTTTTCATCGATTCCATAAGATCGACAAGCAAAAAAATTGGCGTATAATATTGTTTAGTGATCGGTTTATCCAATGGTGGCTGTGGCCCAAGTTGATCACACAATGTGGTTGTTTCATCAAAATCACCACAAACAAAATTGACAAAATTACCGGTTAAACCGCGTATAGAATCCATAATTAATTCATCATTATTCTCTTCCGAACAGACAACATCGTCGAGTACAACACGTGCACATTTCATTCCTTCAACATAATTACTAAGAAAAAAAATGGATAATAAATCAATTAATATTGGAATTGAAATCAAATTCATTCTAATATCAACTTACCAGCAAGCATATTTAATTTTATCTTTATCATTTTTGAAACCAACCAATTGTTTTGTTTGATTCATAAAATTTCCAATACAATGATCAGCACGATTAATGTGTTTATTAACACACGGTGCCACTGTTAATAATTTTGCCAAACGTTTTGTATTTTTACGACAATAAAGTTTAATATTCTGTTTCAATGTATAGATGATAATTTTGGCCAGATCGACCATTTCTTTTTTATAACAATGAAGAAAAAATTGTTCCGTTTCACGTACCAAACGAATTGATTCTCTGAAATTTTTTTTTTGTTTTTAGAAAATGAAATAAAAATTACTTGACCCACATACAAACAACTTACTTGCAAAATCCTTTAGCTTGATTGAAATTTTCTGGCAATTTTCTTGCAAATGTTCCAATTGGCATCATTTTTGCAACTTTCAATTCAATCTGTTTCAGATTATTTTCCGTACAATTTGTTCGATTTTTCAATAGATAACGTGATTCCGCATACACCGAATTCATGGCAATCAATGTGATTAGCAATGATAATAATAATAAATTTATTATCCAAAATAATGATTTGTTGATCATTTTTAATTCAATCAATGAAAACAATCGAACTAGAGAGAGAGAGAAAAATACAGAAATTCGAATCATCGAATCGATGGTTGACGGTCGATAATCGATAGTATTTTTTTAAATTAAAAATTTCGACAAAACAGGTGAAAAAACAAATTAGGAAAATTTGAAAAAAATGTTTTTCATGCAAACATTTGATCGAGCTTTTTATTCTCCTTTTTCAAAATATAAGGATTCGTTAAAAAAACATACATACTCTTCTTCGTCTTTTTCTTTTCTGTTTTGCCTTCATCTCAATCGATTGAAAATGTGCAAATGAGAATAATTTGTGGCCTTCGAGGCGTTTGATGTTTTTTTTTACTATTTTTACTACATATATCAATTATATATTGCATTTTATCATTCAATGGAATATTTGATTCCATTTTTTTATTTTTTTTTATTTTTTCATCATCATCCAAATAAATCTGATCAATCATTTGGCGTAATCATCATCATCGTGGTCGTCACAATCGATTGCATCCCCCATCACTTTTTCACCGACTTTTTGACATCTCTGATTATTATTCTTGATGATGATAATCAGATTCGCAATGAGAATTTTTTTTTTTTTGATTTTGATTTTGGGAGAAATCATAATGTGTGATGATTGAATGATGACGGAATTCATAATGACAAGGTCAATTTCAAATCTAACATAAATCGATCATCATCATAAAAATAAAATTATAAATAAAAATAATTCTTCACATGTCATAATTCAGACACGCACATATTGATGATAATTCTATAATTAGAAAAATCTTATCAAATTCTAATTTTTTATTGGAAATTTTTTTTTTTGTTCAAAATATTTCATCGGAAAAAACTGACAAAAAAAAACACACACACATACACTGATTATCGATAATATGATCGATTGACACAAAAATTTAATCGTTCGATTTGCAAAAAAAAAAAATGTACAACAACAACAACAACAACAGCAAGAATTGTATTTGATTTCTTGATTCGATTTTCATCATCATTGATCATTGATAAATTGATTGCTATAAATAGAATTTAACTCGTTCATGCAATAAAAAAAAACAGTAACCTTGTAACATTAAATTGATTATAATTATTTCATTCGCTAATTAATTAATTCTTATTCTTTATGAAAAAAAAATTCGATTATCAATTACCAGATCTTGTTTTTTTTTTTTTTTGGAAATAAAATGCTCTGTGATTTCATATGGTTTCATTGTTGGAATTCAATTCGCGAACGCACACAGATAATCACTTGTGTTTTTGTATTTGTTGTTGGTTATGGAACGTCATGATGATAATGATGATTATAGTGATATTGATCATCATCATGATGAACAAAACTATGGTCAACAACAACAACAGCATCAGCAGCAGCATCAATTGCCACCTTCATCTAATTCGTTCAATAACCTTAAAAATGATCATCATTTATCAAGTAAGTTTGTTTATTTTATTTTCTTTTCTTGGGAATTTTCCTTTTAATTTTTTTTTTTGTTTTGTTTTAAATGCTTCACATGTGTTTTTCATGTTAAAATCCTTGATTTTAGATAATTTCAAGAATCATCATTATCATCATCATCATAATAATAATAAAATTGTCAAACATATACCCTCAGTATTGTATCCATCGGATTTATGGCTTAAACAGCAGGTTTTATTGGATATTGAAAAAATTTTCACTGCTACACCATCACCATCACCACCGCCACCAGTACCAACACCACCAGTACCACCTACTCCTCTTTCTCCTGTCGTTGCGAATCCGGAATCAAAACGACCACCAGATATCTTATTTAAAAAACGATCAAAAACAAAAGTTTTGACTAAAATCAAATCAAAAACAACAACAACACTATTTCCAGCCAAAGATTTTGATGAACCATTATTATCAGCGATAAAATCGATGGAAAAAACTGATGCAATTGTAAAAACAAGACGAAAACGAACAATAAATCTTCCTCGTACCCGAGAGTAAGTGTATGATTGTAGAAAATAATTTGAATTTATCCAATTTAATTATCTATTCTAGTCGTAGATTTAGATATCAGAAACCTTTACCAACAACAACAACAACTATGGAACAATCGCCAAAATCACCATCACCGCCACAAACGACCAATAAATGTTTGAATAATAATAATAATAATAATAAGGATAATAAGGATTGGTCAACATCAATGAAACAAAAAAAACTAATGAAAACCACAGGTAGTAGTGGTAAAAAGATTGAATCACTAAAAACACCATCAATGATATTGATGGCAGCCGCAGCCGCAGCAGCAGCAGCAGCAGATGAAAAGAAAAAATTTATTATAAATAACAAAAATGATAATGATGATGACAATGATAATTCCCATCGTTGTTATTCAACGATGATGATCAATGATCCAAAAGAACAAACATCGACAATTATTGAGAATATTAAAAATCTTAAGATCGATGGCCGAAATTATCATCATCATCAACATCATCGTGTACAAAGAAAAAAATTAATAGAGGACAATTATAATTATCATCATGATGAAACGGGGACAATTCGTACAAATACAACTAAAATAGATAATGAAGAGAATAGGAACAACAACAACAACAACAACAACAAGAACATTCGTAAAGCATGGAAACAACAACAACAGGATCAATCACCATCAATATTAATATGGAAAAAAAATCTTCGACCAATGTCGAGAATATATGATTCGATCAAACAACAACAACAACAACAACAACGTCCACATTCAATGATGATTTTGAAACGTGCAACAACAACACCAAGAAGAAGGGCAACAACAACAACAACAACAACATATCCAAGATCATTGATTAAAGCGATCGAAAATTTTCTTAAAAATCTTGATTAAACTAAATCGAGCAACAAAACAAAATAAAACAACAAAAAAAAGCAAATCTTCACTTCTACATTAAGAGAAATGAAGATCATGTTTATTAAATGTACAAAGTAATAGAAGAAATTCATCAATATCCATTGAACGTGCACGTTTCATTTCAAATTTTATCTCGGTTAATATTGCTGTTATTTTATCTTTGATATTGAATCCATTATTATTATTACGGTCGATATTAATATTTTTCATTGAACAATGTACTTCATAATTATGTCGTAGCATTTCCATTACTGATGTTTGATGAAATAGATTTGATAAGGTTTTATTTTTACGTAGAAAACATATCCGTAACATACCGTCCCATTCTTTATAATTAATCATTGGTGGTGGATTTATTGGCTCTAAACGTATTACTGATGATTCTACTTTTGGTGGTGGACGGAAATTATTTTTACCAACTTTCATTATAATATCAACACGTGATAATAATTGAGTGTTTACAGATAAACGACAATAAAGTTTATCACCAGGTTTAGCTACTAAACGTTGTGCAAATTCACGTTGAAACATTAATATTGCACAACGAAAAAATGGCCGATGAAGTAATAATTTAAATACGAATGGTGATGATATCTGATATGGAAGATTGGCTACACAAACATCGAAAAATGGAAGATCTTTACGAAGAACATCGCCAATAATAATCTTTAGCTTTGATTGTAATGGGCTATTTTGTACACGTTTCTGTAATTCGGCCACTAATCGGGTGTCCACTTCACAAGCTATTACTTGTTTACATTTTTCTAATAATTTCATGGTCATATTACCAGTGCCAGGACCAACTTCCAATACAACATCGCTTGATCGTAATGCAGCCTTTGTTATTGTGTAAACAAATAAATAGAAAAACAATTAACAATTCAATTTTATTCATACGATAATCATACCTTATCGACCATACTGGTCACTACCAATGGATTCTTTAGGATATGTTGGCCTAAAACTTTATTAAACTTGATACCTTGTTTCTGTATCTCATTATGTTGACGAGATTTTTTCTCTGTTCTTATTTTGGACATTTTTTTTTTTTGTTCTTTTTGAATTCACTGAATAATTCGAACAGAATTTGAGAAAATCTGAAAAAGAATTCTTTTCGTAGAATGTTTCACACACACACACGTAAATGACAAATCACGTGGCATGAATGAATGCGTTACGTTTATTTTGAATGTATCTCATATGATTCCACATTTTTTTTTTTTTTTTTGGTAGCCGTTTTTTTTTCTTCATTCGCGGTTTCATCAAATCATCATTATAATGCAGTTTTGTGTGTCTGCATCGTGATCATCATCATCATCATCATCCTCCTCATTATCATTGTCATTGAATAGTACACATTACAGTGGATGTATAGTTGATTTTTTTGTTTGTTTGCTTATTTGCTAAATAAATTATGCTATTGGATTCAATGCCGACTGTTGCTTTAGATTATGATGTTGATAATAATACCGGCATTGGTGCAAGTATTATTACAGGCGGTAATGCTACAATACAATCACCCCATCATCATCATCATCCACAATCACAATCACAGCCACCGCCAATAGCCGATGATTCGATGAAAATGATGAACATGATGATGATGACATCGTCATCACCGTTAGCCGAAACAATATCGGCTGGTCATAATTTAGATATTATCACCAATTATGTGGATTCATTCTTACAAGCTGATTCTTTTTTTCCACAATTAAATGAATTATTAAAAGTTTCACCCGGTAACTTATGAACAATGTTATTTGATGATTTCTTCAGGTTGTTTATAATAATGAATTTTTAATTATAAAATTCCAATAGGATTCGTATCGATATCTGGACGACGAGATTTTGATTATCCAAATCTTGAAGAATATGGTAATTCATTGAAAACACTTTCACAATTTGTTGGTCTTAAAACAATTCCATTGCCTAAACTTTTGATTGAACAATTTGGTCGTAAGTTTTTTTTTATTGTTGTGTTAACCTTAGTTTCTTATTGTTTAATCATATATTTTTTTCATTCATTAAAAAAGAAATGGTTCAACGATGTGAAATGGGTATCTTTGCCAATATTGGACGTGCTTGGCTGGCTATCGATACAAATGTTTATCTATGGAAGTATGATACCGGTACCGATGTTGCCTATTATGATGCTCTTTCACGTATGATAATCAAAGTAGAATTGGTGAAACCCAAACAAGGTGTTCTTAAATCACACATCAAATACATTCTCGTATTGGTTACATTTACCGAAATCATTTTGTTGGGCATCACTTTCAGTGGTGATGTGAATAATCCTGATGGTGATCAGGGAGATTTGTTGGTTATGCCTGATCCATTATTTACATTACCAACGGATAATGTTGAAGTGAAAGTTATTCAATCTACTGATGATGGTCGAATATTTTTCGGTGGTAATGATGGATCACTTTATGAAATTCATTATCAAGCTGATAATGGTTGGTTTGGTGGAAAAAGTTGCCATAAAATTAATCATTCAGCTAGTTATTTATCGTTTTTGGTGCCTAAAATATTGAAAAACTATAAACAAGTACCCATTATACAGATTCAAATTGATAAAACACGTAATATACTATATACATTGAATGAAGAAGGTGATATCGAAGTATTCGATCTTGGCATTGATGGTAAATCGGCTCAACGTGTTGTACAAAAATCACTTACATCCATAACACGTGAAGCGATCGCTGCAGCATCTGCTATCGATGAAATGAATTTCAAATCAATCGTATCGATTAATTCAATGGAAGAATGTGAATCAATTTATATAAATTTAGTTGCCGTTACAAAAACTGGTGTTCGACTTTATTTCACTACGACATCATTGAATACACCGGAACAACGACCATTCGGTTTAACATTATTACATATTCGGTTACCACCTGGTTTCGCAGCCTCATGTGGTCAACATCGGCCAACAGCCGTACAACAAACTCATTATAAGAAAGGAAATTTTATTTTCATTTCATATCAAACTGATAACAAAGATACATTATGGACATTAAGTTCGGATTCATTTGCATTTCGAAATGAATTAAGTGAATTATATACGATTATACCATTGAAAACAAGAATCTGGTCAATGGCTGAAGAACCACAGATTGTTGAATATAAACCATATCAAAGTTTATTCTTTAAGAATAAAACATTTGCATTAGAAACACCGGCCATCGTTACACAGCATATTGAAATGCCACAAAAATTTGTTTTCCTAACCGCACAGGGCGTAATTGTTGGCTATAAACCACGTTTAGTTGACCAGTTGAAACAATTGTTGATGGAAAATCAAGGCTACGATAATGATGCGGTTAAATCATTTTTTCATCTACATAGTGGTTCATTTCAATCGAATGCCTGTGTATTTGCTTTGATATTGGCCTGTGATTCACAACCAACTGGTGAAGAAAAATTAATTGAATGGGCAACATCGGCATTTTTTCATTATGGATCTGAAATGTTAAATTCAACACAACATCCAATACATCAATCGAATATACAAACATCAACACCATTCATATCGACTCCTTTGGCCAGTCCATTGATGACAATAAGTCCAGGTGTTGGACATCAAGATCAATTACCAAGTCCTGTACGTCCATATGATAGTCCGTATAAGACGAATCTAATGAATCGTTTTGATATGAATCAACAACAAACACCATTATCATCACTATCACCACCACCACAACAGCATCAGCAACAACAACAACAATCACAACAAGCTCATTTTCCATTGCAAAATTGTTCGGGAAAATGTCGTGGTCTTTTCATTTATTTTTCACGTATCATTCGACCTATATGGAATTTGAAAGCAATTTCAATAAATCAAAAACAAACACCAGAAGGACCAAAAGAATTACTTACCAGTAATATATCGGTAGATGAAATTAAAGTATATCTACTTCGTTTAACATCTTTATATAGTTTTCTGAAGAAAAATATGAAATTCACAGAAATAGAATCGGATAAATATTTGAATTCATCATCATCAACATCATTCGCTATCAATGATCAACAACAAATGTTTGAACGTAATCTATTGTTTGGTCTATTCAAATTGATTGAACATTGTCTTGAAGTATTGAATCTATGGAAATTATTATGCATACATCAATTCCATGTGATTGTTGCCAATTTGACCACAGATAAACAGAATCAATTATCAAATATGAATTTTAAAGAATTAACAGTTTATGGTAATGAAATGACAACATTATTGGCCAGTGCATTGGTACAACGATTTATTGAAGATCATTCAACAACTGATATTATTAATCGACGTCTACAGGATGTATGTCCATCTATTTATAAAAATGAAAATGCTTTACATGCCAAAGTACATGAAATGGTATTGAAATCTAAATCATATACCAATGAAAATGATCGTAAAATTTTATTAGATAATGCATTGAAATTATGTAAAAAAATTGGTCCAAGAATCAATCTACAAGCCATTTGTGATCTATTTCAATCGATTAATTGGTATGAAGCTATTGTTGATATTTGTCTTAATACTGGACAACAACGTGATCCACAAAGTTTAGCATTACATTATTATAAAAATCGAGATAAAATGGATGCCGATTTACAAGTGAAAAATGTCTATGATTCTCGTATCGAATGTTATCGGCTATTATTAGATGTATATGGTCGTCTTGTACAACAAAGTAAATCATTGCTTAGTCCACGATCATCATCATCGTCATCATCATCATCATCATCATCGGCAACAAAATTATCAATGGTGGATTATCCTAATCCTGATGAAGCTAAACAATCTGCATTGACCATTCTACGTATGGCAACACAATCGAATGATGAATTATTTCATTATACACTTTATAATTGGCTTTATGAACATAATCAGATGGATAAATTATTGGAAATTAAATCACCATATCTAGAAGCATATTTAAAGGAGAAAACATCGGAAATTAATGATTCAATTGCATTAATGGATTTTCTTTGGCTTTATTATGAACGTAATGGCCATTTTAATGCTGCAGCACAAATATTGGCAAAATTAGCGGAACAAAATTCTACTGAAATACCATTATATAAACGGATTGAATATTTAAGCCGTGCTATTGTTTGTATGAAAAGTTTAGATGCACGTCTAATTACGAATAGTTCATATGGTTCGGCTGGTGAATTTCTACATATGTTGGAAGAAAAAATCGAAGTAGCACGTATACAGATGCAATTGTTGAATACATTGGAAAAAATAAAACCATCAAGATATGAAGAAGCTATACAGATGCTTAATCAACGTTTATTGAATGTAACATCATTATATCAGGATTTTGCTGAACCATTTCAACTTTATGAATGTCAATTGAAAATATTATATTGTGCCGGTCATGATGATATTAGTTTAATTGAAAATATTTGGCGTAATATTCTGGATATGGAATTATGTTCAGTTCGTTTGGCTGATTCACAAACACGGCAAACATTGTTGCGTAATAAAATCAAAGAATTGGGTGCTCTTTATCTGAATACAGAGAAATTTTTTCCACTAGGTAGCAGCTGATAATTGAATTTTGAAATTTTATTTTAAATTCTTTTTTTTTCTCTATAGAATTGATAATCACCATACTGGAATCATCATCACCATCATCAATAGCTAATCAAAATCAAACATATGAACCATATTGGCTAGTGGAAACATTGTTGACATTAAAAATTCCATTAATTAATTTGTTTGAAATTTATCACAAGATTTATAAATCACGAATCAATTATAAATCTACTGGCGGTATCACATTGGATCCAATCAATTTATTGGACATTTTAATCTATTTGATTAATCAATTGGATAATTGCCATATGAATTCTATTGATAGGTATGTGTGTTGTATGTTGTTGTTTTTTGTGGCTAATTTTTTTTTTAATTCAATTTTTTTCGATCAAAGACAATTTTTCGCTTCCAAAGCATTGGATCTAATATCTGGCTATAACAACGATTTGTTATTATTTTCATCATTGTTTGATTCAACCGAAACAAGATTGGTGAAAATTCGTAATGAATTGAATCGAACGAAAATTTATTTGGAACGTAATGTTGTTAAATGAACATTTGTGTGTATATCATATATATGTGTGGATCAATCTTGCTGCTGCTGCTTACATCACATTATCATCATGAAATTTTTTTTTTATTTATCACTCACTAATCGGACTAAATAATTAATGATTAAACTATGTGGATAACCTCAATTTTCTTAAATTTTGTTTCAATTTTATATTCAAATGATGATAAGGGCAGAAATGAGTTTTTTTTTTTTGGTTGAAATGAAACGAAAAAAAAAATTTACCGCTATTGACATTGACCGAAACTAGTGTGTGTGTGTGTGTGTGTGTGTGTGTGTTGAAGATCATGAGAATGATGATGATGATCAAAAGATCAAAAACAAGATTAACGCTCTCTCGGTGGTGGTGATGGTGACGGTGGCAGTGGTGGTGGTGGTGGTGGCATTTGAAAAATTAGATTTTTCAATTTCTGTGTATTATCATCATCATCATCATCATTTTTCGAGATCAAAAAAAAAACAAATTTTTTTTTTTGAATTTTAATTTAGGCCACCAGTTTTTTTTTGTTACCGATTTTTCCCCATTTACTTATTTCATGGCTCAATTTTTCGTTCTCTATCGGGTTAAAAACAAGAACGACAACTTGATGATGATGACGATAGATTTTTTTTTGTGTTTTTTTTTCACCATCCAAGAATATAAGAATTTCCATGTAAAAATCTACATTATTCTTGTTGTGGATGAACACTATATAGGAATAATGTCATCAAAGTTAATGATAATTTTGAATCAAATATTCGAATAAAACACACATACACACACACATGTACGAACAGACATTCCAGTCGCATTCTTGTTGATGATAAAAAAGAATAAAATGGAAAAAAATTATTTTTAGAAATTTTCTTCTTTTGTTCAATTTATTCCTAATTCCATACGCATACAATTCGTTGATGATGACGATGTTACTTTTTTCTTTCATTTTTAATTCATTCAATTGAATTCATAGCACAGAAAAAAAACAAAACAAAACAAAACAAAACAAACGAATGAAATGGCAGAAAACAACAAAATGAATATCATCATCATCATCATCGTTAAGAATCGAGGTAAAAAAAGGGGGTGGGAAGAAAAAAACAGAAATGGCAACCAAAATGTTTTTTGGGTTGTTGTTGTCGTCATTCATCCATATACATGCATGTGTGTATTATATAGACAATTAGTATTATCATATACAATGGTAACCAACCAACGACAACGACAATGACAAAATTGTATATATTTTAAAATTCAAGAATTCAAGAATTTCGTTATGGTTGATGACATTGAATGGTTGAATTTCGAATGTATGTGTGTGTGTGTGTGTGTGTGTGTGCATGCATGTGTATTTTTAACTGTAAATTGTTGAATTTTAATTTTCAACTTTGTATCCGAATATCTGATATCGGATATCCGATGAGAAAAAAAAATAAATCGACAGACCATAAATTTTGTAAAGAAAAAACAACAAAAGCCATTGTGTGTGTGTATTCTTTTTAGTTTTAGATTGGAATTTTTTCTTTGTTTTGTTTTTCACAATTTTGTCGTTCCTATAGTAAACAACGGGTTAAAGAACCGAATAATCACTGTATATGTGTATGAAGAGTGTTTTTAATTTGAATCAATCAAATAAACACACACACGCCTCGATTAATCCAGTTATACGCAATACGAATACACCATATAATTTTTATACTCCTGAAGTAAGAAAAAAAAAACCTGCATACCGATCAACCAATGACCGGTATATATCCCCCCCATAGAAGCAAGTTGTGTTCAAGAATAATAATGTTTATATAAATATTTGGTACAGAATTAAATAAATGGACAAAATCAACAGAGAAATACATGATACAATGTCCACATATATATGGTATTTGTATGTATAGATGATCAAATTTTTTTTTTTTTTTTTTTTTTTTTTTGTTAACAGCAAACACCAATAAGCCAATTTCTATTCTACAGAAATAAAAAAAAAAAAATTCAAAGAATGAATCTTCCCATTTTCTCTTCAGACGTCTGTCTATTTCTTTTTTTTTCTCTCGAAATAGAAGTGGCCCAGTATTTGGATGAAGTAGAAAAAAAAATTTGCTAAAAATACAAGTGATGATGATGATGGTGAGAGAACAAGAAGCAGCAAGAGCAGCAAATGAAAAAAAAAACGAGAACGATGATTGAAAACACGCAAGCCAAAACAAAACCAAAAAAAAACTTTGTATGAGCCAACAACAACAACAACAATAATAAACACAAGCGGCAAATGCAGCAGACATCATCATCAGACTTATATCTCATCATCATAATCACAACCACCAGTCACACAGATGTTTTGTTTGTTGTTGAATTTCAGTGGCCAATGTCGGTATAACTGTTAAACAAAACGAAAAAAAAAATTCGATGACAAATGTGCGAGTGTATTTGTTGTTTATGTTGTTGATGAATATTGATTTTTGCCAAGTTTCAAATCAACTACGACTATAATCGATTGATGATCCAATCAATCGAATACAATCAATCGACCATATTTAGAGAATCTTGAAAAATTTTACGACATCACATAACTACATTCACATTCACCATCATCATCACGATCATCATCGGCATCGGCACCATCACCACCACCTACCACTCCTACCTATACTACCTGCTTCAACAACAAAAAAAAACACCTACGCAAACAAAAACGAAGAAGAATTTTATGAAATTTTCGTTTTGTTGTCCACAAAATTTCATCGCACAACATTCGTTCGAAATACATAATTCTCTCTCTCTCTCTCACTCACATTGACTCACTCACTCTATTTGTATTCTTTTCATCAATTCATATTGGTGTTTGTTGTATTTTTTTTTGTGATTGAGATTGCAATCGATTTTTGGTTGTTGTTGTTGTTGTTGTTGGTTGGTTGGTTGTTGATATTAATTTCGAAATTAATATTTCATTTTCATTTTTGGGCGTTGTTTGTGGTGTTTGATCCAATTTTTTTTTACACACACACACACACAATCATCTTATATCGTGTGCTTTTTTTGTGATTTCTTTTTTTTTTTTTTTTTTTTTGGTCATTTTATATTATTTATTTATCATCATTATAATTAATTATTATCGACCACTACCAATCATCACCATCAGCATCATCATTTTTATTCAAATTTGTATCGAAAACTCCCATCTCTCTGGCTGTGGCTGTGAAAAAAAAAAATTTCATTACTCATTCAAACTCACATTACAAAATATATATAAAATGGTACACAATATGGCCGATTCAAAAGCATCGGGTTTCTCCAAAGTGGTGGCCAAACATTCATTGCGTGCAAAAGAACGGGTAAGTTTTTGTTTTGTTTTTTCACTACTAAATAGATAGATTTTGAAATAAAGCCAAAAAAAACCAACTGGGGTAAAAAACAAATCAATGTGTGTGTGTGTGTGTGTGTGTGTGTGTTTCTAAAAACAGGATTCTAAAATTCTTCCCTGATTCTTATTCGCATTTGAATCAAATAGAAGAAAAAAAACGAATTATTTTTATCATCATTTCGTTGTCTTTGTGTTGTTGTTGTTGTTGTTGCCCCCTCTCTGTTGCCATCCACCAACCGTTTTATTCGATTTAGGATAATAATAATAAAAAAAAAAAATAGAGGCTTTTGCCCTGGTATTGAGATATAGTTTCTTCCTGGTTTTTTTTTCGCTTGTTTGCTGTTGTCGTTGTCGATATATTTGATGATGGTTACAACCCAGTGGTTTTTTTTTAATCTTTAATGTCTTGGTTACACACACCACACACACTGATTTGATTTGATGCAAATCTTTGTTGTCGTTGTTTTTTTTCCTAATGATAAAATCAATCAATGTGAATATCCATCTCTTTCTTTGTTTTTATTATTATTATCATTTTAATTTACAAAATGGACATTCATAGCCGCGCATAACGAAAAAAAAACAAAACAAAACATTCGAATTGTGCTTCATTAATTATGATCACATTAATTCTTAAAAATGAATTGAATTTAATTTTACTGTTATTATTGAAAAAAAAATTGATTCATCATGCTCGTGACATGATGATGATGATCGACAATGATAAATGATTATGATCATAATAATCATCAGTAGTTATCAGACAATGTATATTTTTTTTAATGACATTGAAATGGCCTTCCGTTTCACATGTATATCATTGTTTTCATTGATCTTCAAATAACCATTCACACACCTGCGACAAAAGTTTTCATTTTTTTCTCTCTGTGTGTGTGTGCCTAAATATATCACATCATTAAATACATGATTTGACATTGACACGAACTGAGTAAATTAAATCAAATTATTAAAACAAAACACACACCTACTTAACTATTTCACCAAAGATTAATATATGTAGGTAGGTAGGCAGGTAGGTAGACAGATACGCAGTTATGTTACAATAGAATTGATTATCATTTTAAAGAAACAGAACAAAAAAATTAGTGATGTACATTAATGATGATGATGATTATTTTCAATGATTTTTCTTTCATTCATTCATCCATCCATCCATCCATCCATCCTACGCAATTTTCAATTAATGGCTATATTCGATTACCGAAATGAAACAACGAATAGGATGGTGAAAAAAAAAAAAAATAAATCATTCAATCATGTTGCATGTTCAAGTTTATATCCACACCGATTGAATAACATATTACAACACACACACACATGAGATTAATCTGAAACAAGTGAAAAACAGGTAAACAAAAACAAATAGACAATGAATGATGATGATGATGATTGACCACTAAAACGTCACATACACACAATTGTTTGTGTGTGTGTGATGACACATCATATATGGATGATACTGACAGGAATTTATTTTCGAATGTTTTTTTGTATGTTTGACCAAATAAAGTCTTTGATGATGATTATGATCATCATCATCCATTGATGATGAATTTACCATTTGAATTAAATGAATTCATTCTTGTTTTTTTTTCATTTGTTTGTCATCGAATAAATTGTCTCATTATCATTGTCTATGTGTGTGTGTGTGTATGTGTGTGGTTGACCTTATCATCATCATCATCATCATTATGGCCATATGGTAACAGTGATTAGAGGAAAAAAAAGAAGGGCATTTTTTTTTCTTCGTTCGAAATAAAAATCCAATTATTATATATAGTTTGGAAAGGAGAGAGAGGAACCCAATTTTGGACAAAATTTCCATTTTCAATCAATGTCATTGTGTTTGTTTTTGTGTGTGTGTGCGTCTATTTATATATGTTCCAAGGTTATGACCAAGAAATGTTGTTTTTTTCCTCTTTAAATTTTTACCATTTAAAGATCCCAATGATGATGATGATGATGATGATTCATTTCAATGTTTTCCTTGTGTGTGTGTATTGCTTTCTATTGAAAAAAAATGATGATGATCCATTTGATGGAGAAAAATCTTCAATAAGTTTTTTTTTTTGCAAATCCAAAAAAAAAAAATTAATGTTGTTGTTGTTGATTTGAATGATAACCGAATAGCAGAGGCATCTAAACATTTTTTTTTTTTGACATTTGACATCATAATGATAACTCCTGATGATCTTGTTTTTTTTTCTTATTCGATTCTCCCATAAATGTTGATGTTGACGATGATGGCTATTTTTAATCATTATTAAATAGAATGTCTTTTTGATGATGGACTCTTTGTGTATGTGTGTATGCAAGTTCAATTTCACAAATCGAAAAAAAAGTCGACTACGATGATGATGATTGTCAAGTTTTTTTTTCCTTGAAGTTTTGAAAATTAAGGAAGAAAAAAAACATTTTTTTCTCACTTCTTAATGATGATGATGATAATGATCCTATGGGGGGGAAGGTTGTGTTGTTGAGTTATTTTTTTTCATAACCAATGATTATGTTACATACTAACTTACCTGGTTGGTTGATATTTATTTATTTGTTTATCATTCTAAGAATCTGAAGGTCAACATAGAGGTGAGAGAAATGAAATGAAATGAAATCAGGTTTCCGGATTTTTTTTTTTGAAAAAAAAATCTCAAATATTCGAACGTGAATGACAGACACGTAATCCATTCATAAATGACAGGCAAAGATGCAATGACATCTAAAAAAAAAAAAAAAAGAAATTCGAATGTCAACCGAACAAACCGCAATGATGATAATCATCTATAGTTTACTGAACTGAATTCTAGTTTGATGATTCAAAAAGAAATGGATCGATTTGATTTTTTTATTATTATTATGAAAAGAATACATTTTTTTTTTGTTGAATGGATTAATTATGATGATGTTGATGATGATGATCGATTCGATTTTTGATCGATTGATCGATCGAAATTGGTTGTTTTGCTTCAACAATCATTCATAATGTATGTGTTGTTCGAAAGAATAATGGCCAAAAAAAAAAAAAAATATATTTAGGTCACACACAATATTGGTGGGTTAATTCACCGTTAATAGATGATGTTTTTTCTTTATATAAATTACACAACACATGTTTATGTAATGAACAAGAAGGATATATATGAAAAAAAATAATGAAAATAATCTCATCTCATAACTTTTTTCTTCTTCTTCTTCCAACAAGTAATATCATCATCATCGCCGTAGTCGTCGTAGTCGTCTTGGTCAAGTAGTTTGTATTAATGCAAAAGTAGAAGAAGAAGAGAGTACAAAGAGAGGGGTGATGAAGAAGGAAAAAAAAACTTGTTCGACCTTGTTAACCTTGTTGTTGTGTGTGTGTGTGTGTATTGCTAAAAAGCTGCGTTCAAGTGATCAAAATGATGATGATGATGATGATGATGATGACGTATGACACACATTCGAATCGGAAACTGGGAATCTTTACGGGGAACAAAAAAAAATATTCATCAAATGATTATCATCATCATATATTTATTATTATTATTAGATAAACAAATCAATAAACGGTTGTGTAGTTTGCCATGGGCTTATTTTCAATTTGTTCATATGTTAGAAAAAGGATAATCTTTTTTTTTTAATTTTGATTTTTGATGATCATGACAACAGATTAGGCGTTTATGTGTCAATCATCATTAATTAATTAATTTTTTTGTTTTGTTTTTTCTGGAAAATTTCTCATCTGTGGTTTTTTTTCTGTTTGTCTATATGCATTTTTAGTTTCTACAAAATTTTGGCAAAAAAGATCGTACAACGGATGAATTGTTTGAAATTTATCAAACAAATTTCAATAAACAACAATCGAATGCAACTAGATTGTTGAAAGAATTGAAAAATTATGCAACATGTGCACGTGAAATGCAATCAGCATCTAAGTCATTATTGGATTGTATGGCCGATCTTTATGAAAATGATTGGCCTGGCCAAACAATGATACCGGATCGTATAAAATCCATTGAAATGTTATGGGGAGATTTGTGCCATAAATTAAATGATCAATGTACAATACCATTGAGCACATATCTCAGTCAATTTTCTGAAATTCGAGTAAGTTTTTTTTTGTTGTTGTTTTTTTCTGTTTTATAATCGTGATGATGATGATAATAATCATCAAAATCCAATCTGTTCCGTCTATCAATTTTTTCCTCTTTACCTTAGTCATCAATGATTTTATTGTGCTAATTTTTTTGTTTGTTTGTTTGCTTGTTTGTTTGTTTCTTCTCTCTTTCGTTCAACTTTTTTTTTCAATAAAGAATAAAATCGATAAACGTGGCCGAAAATTATTGGATTATGATGCTGCACGCCATAATCATGAAACAATACATGCAGCATCGAAAAAACGTGATGATTTAAAATTAACAAAAGCACGTGAACAGATGGATGAATCAAGACGTTTATATGAAGTTTTGAATAAAGAGCTACATGAAGAATTGCCAGCATTATATGATAGCCGTATACCATTCTATATAAATATGTTTCAAACATTATTCAATTCGGAGACACATTTTCATCAGGAATACTCAAAAGTGGATCATAAATTAGCCGAAATGATTGAACAATTGGCAATAGAAGCTGCAAAAGGTACATTTCAATCGGATGCTGGCCGTTATTTGAGCCAAATACAACAACAACAACAACAACAGCAGCAACAACAACAACAACAACAACATTCACCATTAGCTATGAATAAATCGATTGATGATGGTGATGTTGATAATAATCAATCATTAAATGATGCCATGTTAAAACAACAACAGAATGTGAATTCAGAATCTGATTCTATTGATTTGAATAAATCAAATGAATCAGATTTGGATTCATCACCACCAGCACCGCCGGCAAAGACAACATCAGCAACAAAAAATACATCCATAAATAATGATACAAACGGTGAACATAATGATGCAATCAAACAATCGAATGGAAATTGTAACGATGAAATGGTATGGTGAATTTTGTTTGTTTGCTTAAATTAATCAGTTTTTTTATTAAAGAATCACAAAAATGATAAAAAGGAAGAACTTTATGAAATTCCCATTGGAGCTACGACTACGGATCTACCACCTGGTGTATTATACAAGGTAAATTTGATGTATGAAAATTGATTTTGATGATTTAATTATTATTTTTTTTTTGTTTAAAAAATCAAAGGTAAAAGCAACATATAAATATGGTGCTGAAGATAGTGATGAATTGACATTCGAAAGTGGTGAAATATTGCATGTAATACAATATGAAGATCCTGAAGAACAAGAAGAAGGATGGTTAATGGGTATACGTGAATTGACCGGTGAAAAAGGTCTATTTCCAGCCAATTTTACAAGGCCAATTTGAAAAACATCTTTATTATTATTATTATTCGAATATAAATATGGCGATTTTTAAAACCGAGATAAATAGAGATATAGAGTATTATTATTGGAATTAAAGCCAATAATAATAACTGTTCACGATTCAAATTCATTTTAGGATCGACGAGGATTTTTTTTTTTTTTTTTTTGAAATAATCGAATAAAAAGAATACGTTGGAATTTTTTTTTTTATTCAGAATTCAAAATTTCCACTTTCACAATCTTTGTTTTTTTTTTTTTTTTTGATCACACTCACACACACAAATACAGAATATATGAAGAGATTATACTTAAGTGCCATTCGAATTTTATTCACCACTTTTATTCACATGATATGAGAGAAAAAAAACGAAATTCTTGGATTCACACACACATACACATGATATATCAATTTGTTGCTTATATACAAAATCAATCAATCAATCAATCGATCGATCGATACGATAATCTGAAAATCCATGTTTACCAATTCATAAGGAATTTTTTTCTTCTTCTTTATCAATAACACAAACACATCATTATTTTATTTCTTTTTCTTCTCTTTTTAATTTGAATATATATGGCCACTATCACCACAACCGCCACCGCCACCACCACCACTACCAACTGTTGGAACACCTATCCACACCCACTTTATATTTAGAATTCATTGATTATTATCACCGTCTTCTTTATTTTTTTGTGATCAATAACAACAATTTTTTTTTGCTTGTTTCTTTGTTTCTTTTTTTCTTTGTTCTTTGTAATGACGACGACCGGGCGTATTTATCTCTGTTTTTCTCTTTGTGTGTATTGGTGGCCATATTAATTACAATAACGATGATGATAACAACAATAATAATATAGCTCTATATTTATCAATTGATTAATGATGATTTTTTTTTGTTCCAATAAATTATGATTGAATAAAAATTGATTGATTTTTTTTCTTTCGAAAACAACAACAACAACAACAAAAATGATGAACAAAATTTTTTTCGAATGAAATATTTCAATCGATTCGGTTAGCAATCACTAGATGGCACCACATCTGTATTGTGGTTACACAAAGAAAAAAAAAACTTGCTTACTCACTGCTGGCTGCTGGCTGCTGTTGGTTGTGATGATTTCTTTTTTTTTCAAATCGAACATTGAATGTGCCAGTGTGTAAAAATAATTTTAAAAAAATTTGACGTTCAAATTGATTATATATACCAACACCGGTTTTAAAAGCTCAAATACAAAAAAACAAAAAATTAAAAACAACTCAAAACAATGGTTGAAAATAAAAAAGATATCGTTGAAGATGTTGACATGAAATCACCTGGTGAAACATCAACCAACACCGATTCATCAGCTATTGATGAAGCGGCCAAAAAAATGGAACGAGAAAATTTTGTTCTTGAAGAACTACGTGAACATGCAAAACAGATTGAAAAAGGTGTATCGGCCAAAGAACAACGATTCATACTTCGTGTACTTCGTTCATTGAATGCAACACGTAAGAATATCAATGCCGCCATTCTACGACGTGTCATATCGATATTCTATCAAAGTGTTCCCGAACAGCGACAAACATTATTGGCTTATATTGAAGAACCGATGGATACAGGAACTGGTACGGTGAAATCGAAACCAAAATTTTCTGTATCATCATTATCACCTGAACAAGATGTCTATTTTCATTTGCTTGTAGTACTCTATCTTCTTGATCTTCATAATTATAAAAGTGTATGTTTTTATTCTTATATATTCGAAAAAAACCTTGACTAAAATATTTCCATTTTCCATAAATTTCAGGCTATCACTTGTTCGGATTCATTGATGGCAAAAATTTGTAAACACAATCGTCGAACATTGGATGTGTTGGCTGCAAAAGCCTATTATTATCATACACGTTGTTATGAATTGAATGGACAGCTAAATGAAACGAAATCATTTTTTCATAGCCGTTTACAAACAGCTACCTTACGTAATGATTATGAAGGCCAAGCTGTCCTATTGAATTCATTATTGCGAATCTATTTACATTATAATCTCTATGATCAGGCATCAAAATTGGTATCGAAATCTACATTTCCTGAAAGTGCATCCAATAATGAATGGGCTCGATTTTTTTACTATTTAGGACGTATTAAAGCTATTCAATTGGAATATTCGGAAGCTCGAAAAAATCTATTGCAAGCAATACGTAAAGCACCACAACAATCGGCTATTGGATTCAAACAGATTGTTCATAAATTAGCCATCACTGTTGATCTATTGTTAGGTGATATACCGGAACGGGCAATTTTTCGTGATCCTACACTTCATCGTCCATTATCACCATATTTTCAACTAACACAAGCTGTTCGTACAGGAAATCTAAAAAGATTCAATGAAGTTTTGGATAAATTTGGTACAAAATTTCAAACTGATCATACTTATACGTTGATCATACGTTTACGACATAATGTCATCAAAACGGCTATTCGTATGATAAATCAATCATATTCACGTATTTATCTGAAAAATGTGGCTGAAAAATTAATGCTTGACAATGTAGAAGATGCTGAATATATTGTTTCGAAAGCAATACGTGATGGTGTTATTGAAGCAACAATTGATCATGAACGTGAATTTATGCAATCAAAAGAAACTACCGATATCTATTGTACATCGGAACCATTGAATGCATTCAATAGTCGTATATCGTTCTGTTTGGATATTCATAATCAATCAGTGAAAGCGATGCGTTTTCCACCACGATCATATAATAAAGATCTAGAAAGTGCTGAGGTATGTTTGACTAAACTTATTCTCTAACCTGTATAACGATATATTGATTTGAATTTGTTTTCCATTTGAATCCTTTGTGATTTTATTTTTATGTTCAAATAATAATTCTCTGCATGATTAATTAATCTATATCCACATTTTACATTGAATTCCATTTTTAATTAGGGTGAAAGACCACCACCACCACCAAAAATACTAAAACAAAAAGATTTCGATTAGATTCATACAACAAAACAAACAAACAAAAAAATTTCCCAGTCTATGTACAAGACAAACGTGGACGTTCCTTTTTTTAAAAAAAAAATTTTGGATCCTTTTATTGGACATGTATTTCTTGCAAATTTTCAATGTGACAAAATTAAAAAACAAAACAAAAACTTTTTATCTCTCATTTTCCTTGCATGTTTTCATCTGTTTTGCATATATCCAATTATATTTGATTGATTTTCATTGATTTCAATTTTTTGATTTTTCCACAAAATTAGGATCGCCGTGAACGTGAACAACAAGATCTTGAATATGCAAAAGAGATGGCTGATGAAGAGGATGATGGATTCACATAAAACAAACAAACATGCTACTTTCTACCTGTTTTTTGCTGAAATAATTCATTTTTTCAGTCCAAAATAATAATAATCAATGTATGGAGATTTTTTAAAGAAACACTAAAAGAAATTATTGAATAAATTTATTTCAAAAAAAAATGAACTTCGTTGTTTGTGTGTGTGTGTTCGTATGTATTGTCATTGTATGCAATAGTCAAGCTCGTTGACCCGATGGTCAATGTCAAACAGGTCATTTTTAAACATCCCATTTGTACGTGTGTCACCCTGAAACTCGTGCACGCGTGTGTGTGTCTGTCTGTATGTATGTATGTTGTGTTGGTTTTTTTTCCATTACATTACACTAAGGCTGAGACAGACCCACGACCCTAGGAGTAACCGAAGGGGATGATTTTTTTTTTTTTTTGATTCGTTTTTGTTGCTGTTGCTGTTGTGTAGGGTTGTTGTTATATTTATTCACGTGCAAAAAAAAACACAATTTGAAAATGACAAACAAACAGAAATGAAAGAGAAAAAACAGAAAAAAGGGTTATATTGCAGCCCGACCATAATCAAAAACAAGACAAAACAAAAAAAAAAAACATCACCACACATGCATAGGAAAATCTTTCTGGAATCGAAAAATTTTTTTTTTCTAAATTTCATTTTAGTTTCATCGTCAGTATATCCATCAACTACCATAACCACCAACGGCGATGTTATATTATGATTTGTTTCATCAAAAATTGTTTCCTTAATTTTTTTCATTTTATGTATATCACTAAAATAACCGGGTTTATTATATTATTGTCGACCACCAAAGTTATCATCATTTTTCGACCACCTTGAAGCATCGTTTTATCCATCCATCCATCCATCAAATTTATTCATATTCATGTCATCAACAAAAACGGTCATGTCATGTCATTTTTAATGTTTTTCATTATTCGTCATGTTGATGATGATAATTTTGTTGTTTAAATTCGTCTCTGTGCCGCCATCGGCAATCAATAACAACATTTGCAATATTTCAATTCCAATTCCAATTCAATTGATTGACTAAAATTCAAACATTTCATCCGATGATTATCAAATTTTGTGCAATTTATAAAACAAAACAAAACAAAAAAAGTAAGTTCCAAATTTTTTTCAATCTCGCCCAATAGATGGCAGTTGTGGTTCTACAATTATAAAACGGTGTTATTATATATCGTATGTCAAATGGATAATAAACACGGGTAATCAAAAAAAAAAAAAAAAAAAAAAAAAAAAAAAATCCACAAACCCGGACTCATATACCACACATCTGTCACTGTTGTATTATTATGGCTTGCTTGTTTGTAATTTCGGATGGTATAGTCGTGTGATTTTTAGATGACGAAAAAAAAACTTGGATGAAAAGATTGAAATTTGAATTTTTTTTTTGTCTTATTCACTCTCTTCTTGATCAACTTGATTGAATATAACTGAATCGTATCAAATAGTTGCTGTGAATTGTTTGTCGTTAACCCGTCGTCGTCGTCGTTTTTTTTTGGCTACCAACGAAAACGACTCTATAACTCTGTTGATCTATATAGAAAAAAAAACTGTGTACATTTAGCTGTGTGAGAGAGAAACAGAGAAACCTTTGGCCTTAGATGGATTCAGTTTAGTTGAGGAAAAAAAAGGACAAACTATTTCACCCATTGGTTCCATGGTTTCACCTAATCATCATCATCATCATCATCATATGATGATTGATGAGTGAAAACCGGGACATCTTTTCCAACCATTCATTTGAATTGGAACCCTTTGAATTCAAATGTCGAAGTTTTTTTTATGCATCAAAAAAAAAATCAACAAACTTACGACTACAATCCAATGGGTATGTATGACATATTCATTCATTCATTCATTTTGGTGAGAAACAAATCAAATCAAATCAAATCAAATCGTGAGATTGTCGTTTAGAGTGTCGGATAAAAAAAAAAAAATAACGACAAAAATATTTTAAAACGGATTTTTTTTTTTTGGTTTCTTTCAAAATGAATGAAATGAAATGATGAAAATCATTCCATGGATCCAATGTGATGGGAATCTTCTTCGTGTTGGATTTTTTTCTTTTCTTTACACACACACTGCCAATCTTTCAAGTCTTTACTTTGGATTACACCGACATACAAACCATTATTATCCATCATCAATGTGTGAAACACCTGAAATGTTGAATATTAATCAAAAGCGAGGGAGGTGATAGATGAAAAAAAAGGGTTGACATTGGGTTTTTTCTTGTTCTTCTTTTTTGCACTGCACACGAATCAAAGTAAAAGATCAATTACCGAAAATGTGCGCGGGCGGTATTTGTGTTTGTGTGAGAATGAGGACATTTATTTTTTTTTTGTCTTGATTTTCGAAAATGAAAGAAATCACACACACAAAAGTTTGGTTCTCATGTCTTTGTTACCATTTTTTTCTGGAACCTTGATATAATAAGGTGTGTCTGTGTTCCCAAGATTTTTTTTCTCATTGGTCATGAGATCCAAATTTTTTTTCTTTTTTTGTTTCGAAAATGTCCAAATTACTTGTACTTGCACTTGATGTGTTTGCTGCCTGTTGTTGTGCTATGCTGTTGTATTGTATGAATTCCACCTACGAATTTTGAAATTTCAAAAAAAAAAATTTTCTTATATAAATGGATTGGGTTTTTGGATTTTGAAAATGTTTTGATTTCATGTTTCTTTTCACTCGATGGTCATAGCATAATTCATCGAAAATTCATTTATTCATTATAGTGAATAGTGATCATTTCAATATATCGATTCTACTGAAATATTGTTGCCGTTGTTTGTGTGAATAAATAGAGTGAAAGACAACGAATCTGAATTCAATTTACTGCATTCTACAATATATTTTGCGTTGTGAAACTTGTGTCCACTTTTGTGTTGGAACAAACAAACAAACAAACAAACAAAAACAAATTTAACCTCGACTTTGAGCTCGAACCCAAAATTGAATATTTTGAGTTTTTTTTTATTCTTGTTTTTCCTTTCTTTAATGGTATTATATAAATTATTATGGCTGCCGTTTCTCTTTCTCTCTCATTCTCTCCCTGAATAATGACATTATTCCATTCCATTCTTTTTATTCATTAAAAAAAAATTTAAGCTAGAATTTTAACGAAAAAAAAAGAATAAAAACAACAACGAACGAGCCTGCGATTCATTTGTTTGGACCAAAAAAAAAAAAACGAAATTCGAGCTATAAGCTCGAATCATTACATTAAACAACAACGAAAAGAAGAAGAAGAACTAGAATTTGACCAACGGTGTATATAGTCACATATATTCTTGATTGTGTGTGTTGGGTGTGTGTGTGTGTGTTCAACCCTTTTTTTTATCATTTCATCGTCATTTTTCGATGAGTTTTTCGAAAAATTCTACCACTGCGCAAAAAAACATTATTTAATTCGATTCAGAATTTTTTTTTTTTTTTGGTTACTCGAAAAAAAGTACTTTGCTTGTGTGTGTGCATCATTATAACCAAAGTGGGAAGGTCCACTATCGACTAACCAACCAAATGATGAAGAATCAGCCGGACAACAACAATGATGATGATGATGTTGATGTTGAACCCGATACCATCAAGGATGCTGATGTCGTTGATGATGATGGTGATGATGATGTTGATGGTGGCAGTAACGGTAATTCAAGCTCGAGCAATGAATATGATGCTAGTGTTGGTTCGAATTCATTCGAAATTGAAACACCAAAAACAATTTGCTCGACGCCATTGAATTCAATTTCAACGATAAAAACATTAATTTCTGAATCAAATTCTGCAGTAAATATTGTGAAAAATAAAAGACAACAATTTATTGAACAACCTATCATCATTAATGAAGAAATGTTTTCAACACATCAACGAATTTTGGGCCGAAATCTTAACGGTACAAGTAAGTCTATGGAGCATTTTTTTTTTTGACAAAAGTTAGCTTCACTGTATAGTTTTTACAACAACAACAACAACATCAAAAACACACGGTATTCCATAACCATATTACCTATTTAGGCTAGATGCTACTCATGTTATTCATTGATTGGTTGTTGTTGTTGTTGTTGTTAATTAGTGGCCAAACAAAAAAAAATTTTGAGTTCCTGAAAAAATTGATTGCATCAATCGTTTTTTTATTGTTGTTTCATTGGAATTTCCTTTGGATTTCATTGAATTTTCATAAGCGAACAAAAAAAAATTCACAATTCACATTTCCAGAATCCAAATTGATGTGCATAAGCAAATCTTGCTGCGGAGGGAGGAAGGAAAAAAAGGCCGACCAACAACGAACAAAAAAACTGCCAAAAATTTTCCAGCAACCAGAGTTGGAAATTCTGTATATACAGAATGTGTATAGAAAAAAACTGAAAGCAATGAATTTGACGATTTTCTTATTTCTTTTTTTTTCTATTTTCAAAATTTTATTTTTCTAAATTAAAATTTTAAAATGACAAATTGAGATGTTTGTTTAGTTTGTTTTCACTCTTTCTCTCTCTCTCTCTCTTGCTCTTCTCCTCATTTCATTAAAAATATTCTGGACATTCTTTTTTTTCGCCAATAATGTTGACAACTGGCCAACATCATCATCAGCATAAAGAATTGTGATATGGTTCATACCCCATTGATGATTGACAAATGAATGAATTTTTCGCTGTTGTTGTTGTTGTTGGACTTCTTGTGTTCACCAAATTTTCAATTGTTCTATTGATGATGACTGATAATAATGATTATTATTTTCCATTATTTTAATTATTTTTTGTTTTATTTGCTCTTTGTTTCTGTGTTTGTATGCAGATTCTGAATGATGCTGTATGATTTTTGGTATTATTATTTTTTTTTGTCTGTATTGTACCATCATCATCAGAATCAGTGGGTGTGTGTGTGTGTGTGTGTGTGGAATGATTCTGAATTTAATATGTGCAAGAAATGATCTGCATAGAGAGAGAGAGAGAGATAGGCGGGTATTTTTATTCTCCATCATCAATGTATATGTGTGAGGCTATTATAAAAACTTGCCACACACACATCAACTGTTTTTGTGTGTGTGGGTTCCAGGGAGAACCCATTTGGATGTTTTTTTTTCGTGTGTGTGTGTGTGTGTGTGTCGAACTCATTCCATTTTCATTTCGGTTTGCTTTGGTTTTACGTTTTTTTTTTTTTTTTGGTTATTGTCAAAAATAGAAAAAAAAATTATCATAGGATTTTTTTTTGTTTTGTTGTTTGTTTGAATGGCTGGTTGGTTGGTTGGTTGGTTCGTTCGGGTTGCTTCTGCTTACGAAACGGGTAATGAATTTAACACCACCACCACCACCACCACCATCACCAACCATGCCCATCATCATCGATTGCTACGATCATCATCATCATCATCATCACATTATACGAAACAGGAAAAAACGAATAAAACGAATGTTCGAATTCTATTTCTACACAACACAGCACACACACAAACATTCATAAACGAAGCATTCGATATTTGTTGTTATCAGTTTTAATGGTGTTGTTGTTGTCGTTGTTTTTTTCAATTGATTGATTGATTGATTATTGATTTTTGTTTTATTATTCTCAATTCTTAACAACATCTTATCATCTATTGTTTTTTTATACATACGAAAACAGTTGCAATGACCACACAACCATCGAATGAATCCGAATTACAATTGTATCGTGTATTACAACGTGCCAATCTGCTTGCATATTATGATACATTCATTTGTCAAGGTGGTGATGATGTACAACAATTATATGAAGCAGGTGAAGAAGAATTTCTTGAAATAATGGCATTAGTCGGTATGGCTGCTAAACCATTACATGTACGACGATTACAGAAAGCATTACATGAATGGGCTACTAATCCAGGTAAGTTTGTTTTGTTTTGTTTTGTTGGTTTTTTTTCACATATTTGTAATTTGTAATCTTTTTTATTATTATTATTAAGCTCTATTCCAATCACCATTGGTGCCATCATTTCATTCGAATAATAATAATAATACAAACAATATGGCTCCTTCATCATCGATTGTACAACCATCGATTACTGGACAATCAAATACATCGGCGGCTATTTCAACAAGAACATTGAACAATGGTCCGAATGGTCAATCACAACCACAACCACAACAACAACCACCACCACCACCATCATCATCATCATCATCATCAACAACAATTAACAATGCTCAATCAATATCATCACCAAATGCACATCGAAATCATAATAATAATAGTCCAGCTGCAAATGGATCATCATTTCAAACTAGATCCACTACAGGTAATCAATCGACAACACCATCTCCAAGTCAATTTCAGGTAAATGTTTTTTTTTATCATCTCAAAATGGTAATTTATTAATTTTTTCGATATTCAAATCATTATTATAGAACGCTGAATATAGTCAACCATGTAGTCCAAGTTCAATGACGCCCATATTGATGGAAAGACAAATACGGCGACTAGCTGAAGCTGCCGAACAATTGGTAAAGAATTTACCGGCATCCATTTTGGATCTAAAACCAACGATTGGTAATAATACCAATGGCAATAAGAAACGTATTGTCAAAGAAATTGAGGTTAGTCGATCAAAGAAGGAAAAAAATTCATTTTTTTTTCTCTTCGCTTTTGCTTTTCATCGACCATCTGTTCAAAGTTCAAAGTGATGGAAAAAAAATTTTTCAATTTTTTTTCAACATTTTTTTTTTTGCTGAATGATTCGTTGTGATTGGTATACTGCCTATCACAAGGGGGCATGGCATTTTTTTTTTCATGCCATACCATGAATCATCATCATCATCATGAGTCAAAGGTGAAAGCAAGATAACTAGGTATAGAGAAAAAAAAACACTAAAGTTTGATCCGCCTAGGGGTTAGTAATAGCAAACACACAAGGGTCTTAGTATGTTTTTTTTTCTCTCTTTCTCTCTCTCTCTCTCTCTCTCTCTCTCTCTCTCTCTCTCTCTCCACATGATGATTAACATAAAAAATTTCATAAAAAACACACACACATTGTAACAATGTGAATCTTTGTGAAAAAAAAAATTTTTTTTTTTCATTCAACCAACCCCAAAGCATGAATGATGACTGGAAAATGGATCGATCCATTTTTTTCTCTATTTTCGTTGTGCACACTGCCATCATCATTGCAACCATGTATATAGATGGAGTACAATGAACGAAATTCGCGCATTCTCCACACCCCCCTCACACACACACACACAGAGCCAGAAAAAAACCGTTTGCTTGCAAGTTGAAAAAAAATTTGGATTTTTTTTTTGGATTGGTTGCTGTCATTATAGTTTTTTTTTCTATACATAGTTTGTACTATAGGATTTTTTTTGGTGTTCAAAAAAAAAAAAAAAAATTTCTGGTTTTTTTTCATGGTTTGGTTTGATTATTTGTAACGGTTTCCTTTGGGTTGAAATTTTTTTTTGTTTTTTTTTTTTGTTTTTGTTTCTTGATAGAACATAATGTCAATGTCAGATGATGATCCACGTCGTATAGATGAAATACGACGTTATGCAGCTATTTATGGCCGTTTTGATTGTAAACGTAAACCGGAAAAACCATTAACATTACATGAAGTATCGGTGAATGAAGCTGCTGCACAGATTTGTAGTAAAATACCGCAACTACTTTATCGTCGTGATGAATTATTTCCATTGGCTAGACAGGTTGTACGTGATAGTGGTTATCAATATTCAAAAGGACATTCCAGGTATTTAATTTAATCATTTATTATTATTATTATTATTGATTTTGGATCGATTTCAAATTTCTATTTGTTCAGATCACAAAGTTGTCGTATTGGTGAAGATCCATCAAGCACAGGAAATACTATCGGTAGCATTAAACGAATTCGTCTTGATAATAATGGTAATAATGGCGGTAGTAGTAATAGTAGTAGATCTAGTCCAGCACAAGGACAACAACAACAGCAGAATCAGCAGCAACAAGAATCAAAAAATATGTCCAAAGAATATGAAGAAGATCGTAAACGTCGACATGTAAGTCTGTTTTTTATCAAATTCTTTCTTCTTTACTGACGAACCAAAAAAAAATATTCTATAGAATCGTTTGGAAGGAATTGTTGATCAATTAAAATCATTGGGCAATCAACAGGAAAAAATACAAAGCCAAATTAAAGAAGCAAATGATAGACAAAATTTTCAACAAGTAAATGAATTACAAAATGAATTGGAAATGATAAATGATCATCAAATGCAATTGGTAAATGAAAAAAGTGAATTAGAACAACAGCAGCAGCAGCAACAAAAACAAAATGAAACAAAACAACAACAACAACAGGATACAAGTCAAGATGGACAAAAGTAAGTAAAATGATAATGATAATGAATGATTGGAATTTTTTTAAATTTGAATGTATATTTTGTCAAAACAGATGTAATCGAAATAATTCAAAACAATCAATGACAGAAATGATTGAAACGAAAACTGAAACTGATGATACAGATTCACAATTTTCATTATATTCAAATGAATCAATGCCATCATCATTGTTACATGAATCACGTGGCCATGATGATTCACCATCATTATCAAATGATAATTTGGCCACAAACAGCAACAACAACAACAACAACACCATTAATGATGATAGTACAGATGTTGCCGCTTCGAATAACGAAAAAATAGCCAATAGAAAGAAAACAAATGGTTTGCAAACAACAACAACACCATCATCAGCATCAATGATGATCAATGCGAATAGTAATGATTCGATGGATTTTGGTAAACAACTTAACGATGTTATTGATGAAGGATTACGATTAATGGGCCATGTAATTGATGAAAATATTGATTTACGATTATTTAATAAATATACTGAAGTATTACGTAATAATAATAATAATAATGGTCAATCATCATCATCATCACATGATATTAATAATTGTAATAATTATCGTTCACCAAAAAATGAACAACCGATTGGTGTAACAACACCGCCACCGCAACCACCACCAATAATGACATCTACACCACATAATTCAATTCATAATCATCCGCATCATCAACAACAACAACAACATCATCGACAGCGAGGAAGACCACCGAAAAATACGCATCCATCAATGAATACAACGACAACAAATTCGATGAATGAACGTATAGATTTATCCAATACATTCTATGAACAATTATTATCACAGGCACAGATACAACAACAAATGCAATTATATCAACAAAGTCTTTATGCTCAAGCATTGTTTGGTGATTTTAATAATTCGGCTACTACATTATCGAATACAACCGATAATGTTTCCACCACCACATTGATGGCTGATCAAAGTAAAACCGATCATCATCACCATAATGATGATAATAATAATGGTAAAAATAATTTAATCGATAATATACAAATTGATCGAGATGAAATTGTACAAAGTTTGAATGCATTAATTTCAATATCAAGTAATGGAATTGGTCATCATCAACATCATCATCATCATCATCGACAACAAACATTATCATCAACGATAGATGGAGCCTTGAGCTCGACACAATCATCAAATTCGAATCATCCAACAACAACAACAACTTCATCATCATCATCATCATCGTCGTCGTCATCGTCAGTAGAATTTAAGCTATCATAAATCAATCAACCATCAATAACACACAACATATTGAATACACAAAGATTTTTTTTTCTTTTTTTTGGTCATATATTCTTTAATCAATTTGATGATTGATTGAATAAAAATTAAAAAAAAAAATATTAAAAAACAAAAATATAAATGGAAAATTATTTAAAAACTGGCAATGCATTCAATTTCCAATTTGAATGCCAATCATTACCATCGAAACTGCTATCGATATTCGTTTGCATACGTTTCAATTGTAAACAAGTGGGAAAATCCTGTAATAATCGCATCAAACATTGAACAAGGCTAGCAGAATCATTGAATAATAATCCATATTGATCTTCAATTACCAATTCTGATATGCTAAAATGTGGATGAAAAAAAAAATTAATAATTGACCACTATTGAAACCAATTGAACAATTAACCTTTTATAATGATATGCACATACAGGTAGACGAGCACCAAACATATCCAATACTTTCATTGGTAAATCCAGACCACTGGATGATTTATGTAAACAAATACCAAGATCGGCACATGCCAATAATTTTGGATAATCTTCTGCTGAAAGCCATGGAAATACAAAACGTGTATGACGAAATGAATATGATTTTTCCACCATACGAATATAATATGATTTCATGGGGCCTTTGCCAGTGATGAAGCAGACAATTTTCAAATCATTATCCGTACCGATAACTTTATTGGCATAATTCTGATCAAATTCATACAATGCATCCAATAATATTTGAAAATCTTCATCTTTAGTCCAACTAGTGCTGCTTATCAGAATGATTGGACGATTTGATTTCATTTGATATTCATCATTTTTAAATGAATATCTAGTAAATAATGTTTCATTTTGGCCATGATATTCTAGCTGTGAATATTCGGATTTTAATTTTACTAGGAATAAATGTTTTTCTTCAATCGATGTAATTGGCTGAAAGAATGAATATGGCCTATCATATAAAACGATTGCTCTAGATAAGTAGAAATGTAATCAGAACATCAATTGAATTTTTTTTTTGTTTGTTTGTTTTGAATTTCATACTTTTTACCAGTCCTTTCACGAAGATCATCTTTCATTGCACGTGTAACACAGAAACTATAATCAGATCGTTTACCGAAATTGAATTCAATTCGTGAATATAAACGAACTAATGGATGTTTGGCACCTAATGATAATGCCATTATTGTATGGCCATAATTATGCCAATCGATTATGAATTTACAAGAACGAATACGACAAACGAACCAAACAATTGCCAATGTAGGCACTGATGGTGGATTCTATATTTTGAAAAACAAAACAAAACAAAAAAAATTAAACACGATTCAATGCAGACACACACACACACTTACTTGGACCAGAATATAATCGGGCCGTGGAATGAGCATTAGATTCCATAAAAGAAATATTGTATTGAATAAAATTTTAAAGAAATAATTGATGATTCGTGGAAAACCTGGTGGTATATGAGAAAATCGATTTGAACCTTAAAAATCAAAATCAAAAATTGAAAATGTTTGCCAAAAAAATTTACATCTTATTGATTGATATGAAGATAATGGATGGATACGTATCCGTGGATTCGATAAAAGTTTTTCATGTGGTCGTGATTCTTGATCAGCAACAATATCCACATGATAACCAACTTCGGCCAATGATAATGAATGATATTGCATACGTGGACTATGGCCAATATCACCGGAAACACAGATACAAACACTACGTGTTTGATGTGGATTTGTCATTGTCAACAAAGAAAAAAAATGAATGAATGAATGAATGATGAATTTAACAAACAAACGCAATTACAAAAAGAATCATTTAGCCATGAGAGAAAAAAATGAGCCTTGTTTTGTTTATCATCATCATCATCATCAAAATTAAAGAAAAACATGTGGACTAGTGTCGCCATCTATCACCATAATAAAGAAGAATTTTCAAAAAATTTTTTTTTGAAATTAAAATGGTTGTGGTTCTCTCTCTCTCGCTGTCTATTAAAACCATGCACATGTTTACATTCAATTTGTCAATTTTTTTTTCTTCTTCTAATTCTCACGAATAAGCTGCAACAAAAAAATAATAACCGAACATTTGCCACCATCATCATCATCAGAGATTTGCCAAAAGGCGATTCATTCCAAACGCAAAAAAATGTATCCATCAAAAATCATCAAAATGGTGAAATTCTTTTTTTTTCTTTCAATTTTTTCCAATTTTTTTTAATCCAATTTTCCATTCCGATTCTATAGAATGTTTCAATTGGAAGGACCTGGAGGACTATTTTTTTTCTATTTTCAATTTTCAATTTTTTTTGTCATTATTTTTTTCCGATTAAATTGACGAGAAAAAAAACTTGACCCATCGTCATCATCATCATCAACAACAACAACAACAACAACAACAACAACAACAACAACGGCGACGACGACGACGACGAATGGTCGATGGCAAATGGTCAACATGGCACTAGGAATTTATTATTTATGGATTGTTTATGAAAAGAAATCGGAAAAAATAATTTTTTTTTCATTTTTTCTTTCTTTCGATCGATTCTTTTCGATTATTTACATATGATTTGTGTGTGTCTGTGTCTGTGTGTTTGTGTTTTTTTTTTACTTTTTTCACCCGAATGAACATGTTCAATTGTTTGTTTCTTTTTTTTTTGTTCCCGAGTTTAATATTGACAATCAAGCAACAACAACAACAAAAAAAATGATAAATTTCTTCCTTCCGTTTTCTTCAATCATCATCATCATCATTTTTATTGAAACATATATACCATGGATTTAATGGTGAAAGAATTTTGATCATACATGGTGTTGATTGATGATTGCTAGTAGTGGATTTCCGTCCACTGTGTAGCGACCGAAATTCGTTTGGCCAACAAAAAAAAAATCAAAATCAAATTAATTCAATTCACAACAATTTCAATTTGCTGCAAAAAAAAATGTCAAATGTTCATTGCAGTAGTAAATCAAATTGGGAAAAATGAATTTTTTTTCCATCATCAAAAAAAAACACACACACAATTCAAATTCCAATTAAAACCAAAATTCATGACATTTCAAATTCCAAAAAAAAAATGATGACGATGATGATGATGATGGAAAAAAAACAACCAAATGACGATTACCGTCATTTGAATGAACAATTTTTTTTCGGTTATTTTGACGGCAACAACAACAACAACAACAGAAACAATAAATCGATAATAAATATTCAACAAAAATGATGAGTCGGGTTGTAAAGCCGATTTTTTTTTTCTAATGAGAAATTTTCTCTCTCTATTTTTTTTCTGCAAAATTCGTTGCCACTGAAATTCTATGAATTTTTTTTTCTAGCTCTGAATGAATTCAATGAATCGATTTTTGGCATTTTGAAATTTTTTTTTTTATTTATTTCTTTTATTGACTTTGGTTGGAATTTTTTTTTTTTTTTGTCATTGAATTTTTGTTTATTGCTGTTGAATGAACATATTCTCTCTATATATTTATCAGTAGTTGTTATTGTTGTTGTCGTTCTCGTTGTTGTTGTTGTTGTTGTTGTTGTTGTTGTTGTTGTTGTCAAGATGGAATTATTCTTACCAAATAGTTTTTCTTTCTTTTTTTCTTATTTTTGCTGTTGATGCAACATCAAAAATCATTGAAATAATGAAGAAGAAGAAGAAGAAGAAGAAAAAAAAAAGTTTTAAACACACAAACACGAATATATTCTTTGGGTGGTAATAAACACACACACACACACACAGAATAATGATTATTATTATTATGATGATGATGAGAAAATGTTGTCGTTGTTGTTGTTGTTGTTGTCGTCGTTGTGTGCGTGTATAATAAGCATTTCAACATTCATTTGCAAAAGAATAGAATAGAATATGAGTGAATAAGTAGGTGGGTGTGTGTGGGTGGAAAATTATCAATTTTCTCAAAAGCCATTGATGCTGATTTCATTCATCCACATGATGATGTACATGATGTGTGTGTGTTTATTTGCGAATGAAATGAATCCATATGGAACAAGAAGAAGAAGAAATGAAAAAAAAACATCAACATAACGGTTTTGGCCAAAACAAAGTTTGCCAAAACGTATAAAAATAATGAGCAAAAAAATAGTAAGAAAGAAAGAAAGAAAGAAAATTGAAATAAATTTTCCATTTCGCACACACACACACACACACAAGGGAAAAACTAGATAGATAGAGAAAGAGAGAGAAAGAAATTTAAATATAACGAAACATTAAGAATTTTGTTTGCGAAAACGATGACGAACGATAAAAATACGATGATGCAATGGTGATTTTTCCGTTTTTTTTTGTCTTGAATTTAAAATTACCGACGATATCATTGTGAAAATATTACCATTTGTTGATGTTGCAATAATGATGATGATGATGATGAATATTTTAACACCTGGAAACGATAATTTTTGATTTTTTTTTTTTGATTGTTTATTTTCAATGATAATGATTCTGTTTCCGCTTTTGGAATCAAATTCTTGATATAAAGAATGATAATGATTCGTTTGGACGCATGTGTATACGATGTTAACGATTATTGTTTATTGTGAATGGCCTGCAATGGATTATTGGATTTTTTTTTTATTATTATTTGTTAACCGAGATATCACTGTTGTATATCAGTATATACTATGTGTATACTTGTAGAATATATTGGTGGTGGTGGCGGTGGTGGTGTGATAAGCGCATTCTCCATTTGTGCACATCATTCGGTATTTGAAAAAAAAATGAAAAGAAGAACAAAATGATTCTTTTCTTACCGATCAGTATATGTTTGGCTACCAATTTGGATAGAATCACTTATTGAACAACAACAACAACAACTATCATCCGAAATTCAAATTCCTGTGAATTTTCATTTTTTTTTATTTTTTGGAATTACGGAAATATCGTTGTAAATCTAATCATCATCATCATCAATTCACAATTTTTTTGTGTGTGTTTTTTTCTGTTTGTGGCAAATAATTTAATCATCGTTATTTCTGTTGTCAGTTTCATCATCATCATCATCATCATTCAATCAATCAATCAATCAATCGATCGCTTGCTCGATTCATCGATTGATTGATTACAATCATCATCATCATCAGCATCATCGCTATGTAAAAAATTTTTTTTTTACTTCAAGCTGTGAATTTGAGTGCGAATAAATAGGAAAAAAAAATTATTCCAAATATTTCATCATCCCACAGAGAACATAGAGAAAAATCAATATTTCCAATGTTTTTTTTTTTTTTTTTTTGGTTGTCTTTTCTTAGAATCCAGTGTTTATTTTGATTGATTAAAAATCCAAAAAAAAAGAATTTTTTTTTTGTTTATTTTTCTTCCCATATTTTCAGCTTGGATCTAATAAAATCTACACACACACACACACTGGATAGAAATGAAATTCATTTCTATAAATTCTCAATTTGTGTGTTTGTGTATTCGGATGTGTATGTATTGTATTGATTCAATCATTTATAATTCATTGTGGAATATTACAATTGTTTCGATTTTTTTTTCATATATTCGTCTTGCAATTGTTGAATGATTGAAAATGAATCTGTGTCGATTTTTTTTTCTACAATTGCCGTTTGTTTTTCTTTCATCACATCATCAATTGTAATTTCTCGGTTTTTTTTCTTTTTTCTTTGATTACTTTTGCCCAAATTCAATCATCATCGAATTGATTGATTATCGAATTTTTTTTTCTATTTATTGAATCAACCACAAAAACCCACACAAACACATCTTTAAATTATCAATATATTCAGTGTTGGCAAATCAAAAATAAAAACTTTTTTTTTCTTTTCTTTTCATCATTCGTTTGTTTTGTTTATTTAATTACATCGGTATGTTTGTGTGTGTGTGTTTGTGTATGTGTGTGTGATTGACAAGTTCAAATCATCATAATAGTTTTCTGCCTGTGATTCAAAGGAAAAACCCTACAACCATGTGAAGAAGAAAAAATTTTTTTTTTTTTTTTTTGCCAAGCAAACAACCGTGTGTGTGTGTGTATGTGTGCGAATTTGATTGTTTAGAACGTAACTTTTCATTTCATTTTAATATAACCGGCTTCATCAGAACAAAAAAAAAAGTTTCAATTATAACATTTTGGCGTGTGTTTGTGTGTGTGTGTGTGTGTGTGTGTGTGTGTGTTTGTCTGTAGTGTGTTTTGATGTAATTTTGTCAATGTGTAAGTGCAGAATAAACGAAATAACGACAAAAAAAAGTGTGAAATATTTTCACTGCTGATGCCATTTTACAAAAAATTTTTTTTTGCCTAATTTTCAACAACAAACATTGAAACTCACACACACACGCACACGCACACACACACGAACAGAAATTTGATTTGTGAAAAATCAAATTTTCATTATCCCGATTTTTTTTTGGTGTATTACGTGATTCCAAAAAAAAAAAAAAATAATTTCGATTCTATCCAAAAATTCATCATTGTCATCATCATCATCATCATGGATCCAATAAAATTAATGAATTCATCACATACATATTATAATGAACCACAATTAGAAGCATTACCATTCTATCCATGGCAAATAATATTGATTATGATCTATTCAACAACGGCATTCATTTCATTGGGCAGTAATGCATTAACAATCATCATATTATTACGTAATGAACAAGTGTCCACTGAATTATGGAAATTTTTGCTCAATCTATCAATATCGGATATAACGATGGCATTATTTTGTATACCATTCACATATACAAATTATATGCTAGGTAGATGGATATTTCCACATTTTTTATGTCCAATCATACCATTTTTTCAAGTGACCGCTGTTTCCGTATCAATTTGGACATTGACAATCATTGGTATTGATCGGTATGTGTGTGTTTATTGATTGATTATTTATTTATATATTGTAAATGCATTTAGACACACAAACACACACAAACAAACATCTCTTGAGATAGAATCCATTTTGATTTACTTTTACATATAGTGAGATTCAGTCTAGTATCATCATCATCATCAGTATCAATGAGAGTCATTCAAAAAAAGAAAGAAAGAAAGAAAGAAAGAATGAGAGAATCAAATTCTATATTCTCATCCACTTGATTTGATCATCAGAATCGAATTGTAATCGTAATTGTAATGGTAAACAGCAATAATAATAATATAAATGATGATGATGGAAATCAAAAATCACAAAATCAATTTCCATTACTATTTATGCTAATTAATCTGTTTGTTTGTTGATTCTATTGCTGCTGCTGCTTATTCGTTATTATTTTCAGATTTGATATGACGAAAAAAAAATTGAAAATAAAAAAATCCTTCATTTTGATTTTGGATTATCATTACTAATGATGATGATGGTTGCCAATTATTATTTATTTTTTTTTTGCTGTTTTCTCCTGATTCATGCTAATGAATATTCTCATTTTTAATTGATGAAATTCTTATTCTTTTTTTTCTCTACTACCACCACCACCACCACCATCGTCATTATTTATTTACAGAATCAAAATAAATTTGATGCCCAAATTCTTAATGTTTTTTTTTTATTTTACTGCCACTATATTCATTCATTTATTCAATATTCGCATATATTGAATAATTCAAATATTCAATCAAGTTCACTGATTATGATGCTATGCTCTGTGTATTAAGAAAATGTTTATCAAAATGAATTTTGTGAATGAAAATATATCATTTACGTATATACAAACAAACAGCAATATATTATTTTTCACACACAAATTGTATTCATGATCATGTTTTTTTTTCGTCCATTGATAAATCGCCATTTTGTTTTGTTTTGTTAGAATTTCATTTTTCCAAGAATTTTGTTGTTGTTGTTGTTGTTGACAAATTCTTTGAATTGTTTATGAATTTTGAAGAAAATGAGCCAAATGTTGATGCAAAACATTGGATTAGAAATGCAGATAGATCATTATTATTATATATTGATGAATGAAAAAAAAATACATTCAAACAAACAGAATATCCGTTATTCTGAATCGGAATATAGAATTAAAATATTTCTATAAATTCACAGTAAACCTCTTAATGTATTTGGGAATAAAATTTTTGCAAAAAAAAAAAAAATAAAAATTCCAATGTTTTTTACTTTTGTCCACAACACCAAACACACACACACACATTCATTTTTTGTCTGTTTTGTTTCATTTTTTTCCAATCAAAAAATAGCTGTAGGAATTTTTATAAGTCATCAACAACAACAACAACAACAACAACAACACAAAAACATTTGACTCATAATGTTATTATTTAACAAAAATTTGCCCAAAAGACTTTCCACATCTATATCATCTCGATAACCTATCTCTTCCCCCCAATCATTTCTATTTGTTTCTTTTGCTTGCATTTTTTTTTTTGCTATGAAAAGCCAATCAGAATAATTAGGTTAACACGCATTCATTTGGAAATAATTCTACTATATTTTGAAAGAATTATGAATTTTGTTATATATATATTAAAAGAATCAAAATTCATCAATGTACGTGTGTGGGTGTGTGTAGTAGGTATAGTATTTATTTTTATTTATTAATATGATTTCGATGTATATGATTTGTATTTGCCATGTTGATTTTGATATTTTGGTTGTTGTTGTTGTTGTTGTTGTTGTTGCTGTTCTTGATTTCGTTGCTGTTGAAGCTGTTCAATCAAAAGTTGTTTCATTTCTACCAACATTTCAATGGCCGATGGTGAAAATAAAACATCTACATTATTATTATTTTGGCCACCACCACCACCACCATCATCTTCATTTGTCGTATTTTTATCGGTTATCATTCGCTGTTGTTTCGATATAAATGGATCACTAATAATAACGGTTTTTATCATTTTTTGTTGCAATTCTGTTTGTTGTTGTTGTTTTTCATTGTTGTTAAAAGGTTGTTGTTGTTGTTGGATGGATTTTTTTGTCATTATACCATCATTAACAACAACAACAACATTCTCAATATCAATATCGGTAGTAGTGGGATCTTTTTTTGTTATTTGTTCAACAATTTCCTGTATTTTACGTTGTCTTTGTGTTTTTCTATGTTTAAAATTATTATCCGAACCCGATGCTGATCTTGATGGTGATATCGGTTTTCCTGATTCCGATAAAACTTCACGTAATACATGGGTTAAATCTTGAAATGGTGTACTAATTGCCACCTTATTTTTAGGACTAGTATTTGCCATTGTCATTGAAGTTCGTGCAGTTCTAGATGTGGACATTTTTTTACCTTTAATTGTCGGCATCATTGATGTTGATGTTGATGTTGTTGTTGTTGTTTTTGCCATTTTTGTTCGTCGAAATGCAGCTGATGATGATGATGATGATGTGGATGTTGTTGATGCTGTTGATGCTCTTGATGGTTTGAATCGTGAAAATTGACTATTTTTATCGCTTGTTTTACTTTTACCTTTTCGTTTTTTCTTTTTACGTTTTTTTCGTTTTTTATTCTTTGTTTTATCACTATTTGATTTTTCATTATTATTCATCATCATATTGTCTGATTGTTGTTGTTGTTGTTGTTTTTTTCTGTTGTTTGCCATACAACAGAATAGAATATCTTTCATATTTATAGTGGTAATGATTGAAATCGAAACGATCAATATCAATACAATAAAGATCAACATGGACAATGGCCAGTAATTGAATTATTCAATGTCAATTATTGATTGATTGATTGTTCATTCATTTATATGACGATCGAATTGTTTATGGAAAAAACTTGTTTGATTTTTATATTGTGTGGATTTATAATACAACAGCCAAAAAAAAAAAATGAAATTCAATTAAAATTGAATTATTAGAACATTCATCAAATTCATTTTACATGAAACATGGATATAAAATTGAATTGAAAATCAATGAAAATTTTATATTCTTTCAAGTTTGATAATCTGCTTTTTTTTATTCTGACCAAAAAAAAGCAACAAGAATGAATACTGATTAAAAACTTTTAGATGACAAAAAAAAATTTTTTTTTTACTTGTCGATGATTCCAATTAATATGAATTCATCATCAATGTGTTTATGGTGAACGAACGAACAGCAACAACAACAAAAAAATGATAAGAAAAAAAGTACACAAAACATCAAGACAAGACAAAACGGCCAAAAAAAAAATCTTCATCATTGAACCGTGTCCATTGTATGCAGAATCTAAAGCTTTTTTTCCAATGAACACTTTACGTTCTAGTAGTTGAAGTGTGTGTGTGTGTGTGTATTGTGTTGCCTAGAAATCTGAAATGATTTGTACAGGAGTAGCGAAAAAAAAACAATAACAACAACAACAACAATAATAATAATCAGATCAAATATCCATGTTGTTGTTGTTGTCGTTGATGATGCTGCTTGATTTGATGTAGAATTTTTTTTTCTTTGAAGAAGATTCTGTAAGAATTTCTTTAGTGAGATAGAGAGAGAGAGAGAGAGAGTAAAAGTGGGACGAAAATAGAAAGAAAAAATTCATTCTATTTATTGGACCACCACCACCATCACCACCAACACCAACAATTCTGTATCGAATTTTTTTTTTGTTTCGTTTCGCTAATTCCAAATACATTTTAGCAATTGCATTTTTTTTCTCGTTTGGATATTTGTTGGCTCATCAATTTTTTTTTTTCGTTTTGTTTTGTTTCCATCATGCCTCATTGATTTCAAACAATGTCATCATCATCTTGATCATCATCAAATGATGATGATGAATTTATGAACAAAATAAAACCATCGATTATATCGCTCTTATTGACAATCAATTTAGCATAAATTTATGGACACTGTTAAGTTCAGAACTGTGGATATATGTGTCTATGAGCGGAAATTCTTCATACGGTGAAAAAAAAAGAATCTAGAATTAAATCGATTCCAGTTTGAGTGAATAAATATATTTCTCTTTTTGTTTTCTTCTTGAGAATTTTTTTTTTTTTTTTTGGTATTTCTCTTGACATTTAGATGATTAAAGTAGGGTAGGATTTCTGGTTTTTTGGTTTTTTGGTTTTTTTCCATCATCATGATCATCATGATCATCATGACAGTATAATTATCACCGCCTTCCGGATTCAATTATTTTTCTTGTATTTGTTATTGTTAGCCATTGATATCGGTAACAGATTGAATAAAATCATTCATTCATTTTGTATTTGGTGATGATGATGATGATGATGAAAATTTG